>NC_064305.1:22787565-23023598 GCF_023373825.1 Bactrocera dorsalis | reverse complement strand
TGTGGGAAGACCGTGGTGCTTTATAAAAAATGAGTCTGCTCTTGTTCTTCTTCATCACTAGCTAGCTCGTTGTATAGTGACTGTATTTCTTCGATGTCTTTGAGCTGATGATGGGTCGATTTCCATTTGTTCGACTCGTTGTTGTGCTGGTTGATGCGTGTTGAATGGGCTGTACTTTGGTACAGTTGTATTCATTCGTGGGATGTATTCCAGCTGTTGATACTGTGAATCGTGCTACATGGTTCTTGCTATCCCATAGGCTTCGATAATATTTCGACATCCTCGAGAATAAAGAGCGTTTTTCGTAGTTAAGCTCCTGAGTCCTGTAATAAATGTGCGGACTGCTTTTGATTGTACCTCCTTGCTTAGAGCTTGGGCATCGTATTTTTTTATGTGTCATTTCGATTTTTGATAAGACTATATTTAGTGTAGTTTAGGAGTCGTCCAATCTTTCTATGATGGCATCAAAGTTTTGTTTTGTATTGTTGTTGAATAAAATTTGTGCTGCTCTTCCGGTGATTGTGCTTCTAACCATTATTAGAGCTTCAGCGTATATATTCAGTTCCGATAGTCGTGGTAATCTCCATTAAATATAGGCAATGTTTTGAATATATTTAAGTCAACTTTCTTTGGGTCGTTATAGGTGCATAGTTGATCTTGATATTCATATAGAAATATTCAAATTATAGTCACTTTCGTTTTTAAATTGTTCCGTTTATTTTATAAAAAATCCATAGAAATACATACATATGTATGTAGGGATTCTCACCTGGTCAGCTCCTTTCTCAGCAATAAAACCAGTGTTAGCCTATTTTTCAACAGCTTATGAACATCTGGCGAACAAAGCTTAGCACCGAATTCAGTAATTAACGCACTTTTTAAGTTTTCCCAATTGCTTACATTGCTTTGACTTCTAACGAAAAGCTTGGCTGCTCCACGTAGATGCTGCTTGTCATAAACAAATCTTTGCAAATCGTTCCACTTTACTATATCTGCATTCAACTCGAATTCGTTTACCCAAAACCGAATGTCTACCAACCCTTCACCAGTAAATGAACTAACACAATCACCTAAATCTTTAAGAGTAAATAGCTGTTGCCGCACAAAGGACTGGGAAGACTGTGGAATGTTGCATTTTTGAACGTCATCGTATACCGACCGACTCAACTCATCATCCTGAAGTTTTCGTTTTTGTCCAGTAGTCGAAGTACCAATTTCTCTCAACTTGTCTTTCAGTCCATTAACTGTCAAAGTCATTAAAGTGTTTAAGTCCATCTTACCAACTAATATTTAGACCTTGTTGTAACATGTATAAAAATACAGATGCTTATAAACTAAAAAAAAGTTTATCAAAAGTTGCTTAGAATATGTGCATGCGTATACATAAATACGTATATAGTTTAAAATACTGCTGGCGATCACTTACATTACTCGTAGTTTGAATTTAATAAATGGAGTGTTTTTTATTTTCTATATTTCTGTCTTTTTACTGCATTATCTATAGCATAGATATTATTCTCACTGTTTGCGTTCTTCAATTGCTTCTTTTCTTTCAGTTTGACTGAATCTAATAAGAATTTATTTCTATTTCCGCGAATAGTTAGTTTGCCACTTCTTACTCTTTTCTTCCTTTCGACTACTTTAATATCAATCTTCTTTAATAATGCACTTTCATTATTCTTTATGTTTCTATTCCATTCAATATTGCATACTACATATTTCTTTTACATTCAGTGTCTGTACTCTTACATCTTATTTTATGTTCTTCTTTCTTCTTCACGTTTCAACTTGCAACTTTTTTTTTCTTCACAACTATTCTGCATTGAGAATTTGCCTTCTTACAATTTATTTCATGTACTTCTTACTTCTTGCTATACACCTTTACACTTCTCTATTTTCTTTTCAACATAAACTCTTTCAATTATTTCCAGCTTTAATCCTTTGATATCATTTTCTGTATTCTCTTTCTACTGCATGTACTTACTTTCTGTTGGTTCTTCTGCTTCTTCGTCTTGTTTCGGCTTTTTCTTTATTCTCCTTCTTATTCGAATGATGTCGGTTAATTACTCTGGATTTAAAATAGGCTTCTGCTCTACTGCTACGAATGCTGCTTCGGCTGCTGCTGTTCTGCTTCGGCTGCTATTGCTCTGGAATCTTCGCTGCTTTTTGGCGTCACTTCGAAAGTTCGCTGAAGCTTCAGTTACTTGAACAATTTAAAGATGTCTGCTTAGGTTGGCTTCGCTAGGTTTCGGTGTCGCCTTGAAGTTTTACTGCGGTAGCTTTACAAATACTGCTTCGAAATGTGCGTTATTTGCTGATTTATGCAACTATTTCGGAATTCCTCTTTCTTTTAATCCACTTCGTTTTTGCCTGATGTTCTTATCTTTCGGTGTCCACGCTGAGCTCTGATGATTGTCTGCGTCAACTTTCGCTGCTGCTAGCTCACGTCTGGGTGAAAATCCCGATTGAGCCCCCAATTTTGTAGGAATTCTCACCTGGTCAGCTCCTTTCCCAGCAATAAAACCAGTGTTAGGTTTTATAAAAAATATTTATTTAGAATTAAGTTTAGTTTAAAAGTAACTTCTTTACAAACTTCTTTACAAGGTTTTAGGTCTTCTTTCCGCTGCGGTATAACTCGTACTGTCCGTTCGTCTTTTCTTTCAAAAATGTCCGAGCCGTCGTTTATCGTGTTTCGTTAAGTCATTGCTTTGTCGTCAAGTTTAAGGTGAGTACACAGTCTTCGTCAGTTGTTCGTCACCCTACAACCAGCACTACATGTATATTACTTAACTTTCTAACAAATGTCACTAGTTCAGCGCGGTGCGTTGTGTTGCGCACGGCGTTACGATCAGGAATGAAAAAATGAATTTGATGGACGCTAAGCTTTACCGTCCACAACTTTTACGTAATCCACAGTTGGCATCCACTATTTGACATACAGATAAGTGGTTGCCGATCTCAATTCTAATCCCATATTCATGGATTGCTCCAGTTCCTTGGGTAGCTTCCATCTGGGCAAACCTTCTTTGGGGGTCCTGAATTATTTCGTTAAGAGCATTTGTCTCTGGTTGATTCATTTTTGTGAATTTATTTTATTATTTCACTAATTTTAATTTATATGGAATTTATATTCCTTGTTGATTTATAGGACTGTATCCTAATTTGAATTGACTACACTTTGAAGGATTTTGTTTTGAATCCTTTTTGACGCGTAGCCCCACGTTAGGCGCCAATTAATATTTCCTGATTCAAATTATTATTGGTACACTCAATTTGCTTTGCTGCATTAAGATGACGAAAACTCGTTAATGAAACATAAATATGTAGTTTATTTGATAAACAAAGATCGATATAATCTTTCAGAAAAAACACGGAAGGAAAGAAAATACAAAATTAACAAAAGAACTTTTTTCAAAGGAAAATAATTATAATGCACATAAGTTCTTATTTTTTTAAATACACTTTTAAATACGCTTTTAGTCTATACTTGAATGCAGGAACATTATCTTATTTATTGCGCTGTCATTACAACTAATGCTGCAGCGTTTTTCGGTTATAATATTCCGGGCGACGGGAAACACTCTTTCAGAAGGAGCTGAGGATGCTGGTGTTGCTAAAAAAAAATTTGTATGACCTGCAGTTTTTAATGACCCATTCAGTTATAATTTCCAACGCTTCCTTTTTGCGTTCTGCACTTATTTCTACTTTATTGATACTTTCGCAATTACTGGCCAATGTGTATTTTATAAAGCACATGTGCTTCAACAAGTTTGAGGTGGATTTTTTGCAGTGCTTAAATATATTGAAATACGTTTTGCACGCTACAATATTTGGAATTTGTTCATTAATTTCATTTACTACTATTCCAAATACCTCTCAAACTTTACTTTTCCCAGTAGCTTTATAAATTTTTAATTCACCACTAATAATTCTTTCTCTTATGGTATTACTTAAGCTACTACTTAATGTGATGTTTGCTGCAGGTGAGTCGTTAGTAAATGACTGCAAATATTAATACATTATAAGAAAAGAAACAAAATAAATATATATTTAATAACTTACGCTATCAAGTTCCATATCTGTAATTAAATAATGACAAAATTTCAGCGCAAGCAATACCAGCCAAGTCACAAACAAGCAAAAACAAATTTCGCAGCACGAAATATTTTCTTTACTTGTTGCTGTAGCTTCGGTTAACTTTTGTTCACGATCGTGGCTAGTAGTTTACTACATTTGATTCAACAGAAAGAGTACAATTAGTAATTGCACTCTCAATGGAGAGTAGCGGCTTTGTGCTGTTAAAGGTTCGCATTCTCTTTTGAGTAGAGTACAATACTAGGAGTGCTTGCAAGCATGTTAGTGGCAAATGTATTTTTGCAGCTCTTTAATAGATATTGACTCGCTTACGAATATTACGATGCAACGATCGATCGATAGTAGGTATTATTTTGAAAGCAAGGCGGGAATGTTGCGGCCCGGTATTTTATTTTGATGGCCCGGTACCGGGTCGCGACCCGAAATTTGGGAAACGCTGGTCTGGGACCACACACATCTGTATGCACTAACCCTAAAATGTCTTTAGCACGATTTTCTGTATTTTTCGGAAATGACTTTACTTTTATTTTGCATCGCGCACACACTTCACATACAATGTCCATACCTCGAACCATGTCTTTATTCACTAATTCCTGCAGACTACCATAATTTAAATGTCCGTATCGTTCATGCCATGATACCGCCTTATCATTCGAAGAATAAAAACACTTGTTATTACACACATTATAATTTTCAGATGCTCTTGCAAAGTTGAGCTTGTTCGCCTGGGTAAAGCCACTCATGGCACTTGTGTGCTTCTTTGTTGCAGCGTGAGCTCGCAGATCACTCAGTTTCGCTGTGATAGTGCTCTTGCAATAGTTGCAGTAAACCCTTTGCTGGTCTGTATCATCCCTGCGAATCCATGCCTTGAATTCATCACTTTTAAGCCACACATCGCGGCATTTTTGCTTGTATTCTTTCGGCATTTCACAACTTTTAAGAATTTACGCGCACTTTTTAAATAGAGATGGAACCACTAAATAGAGATGACATTTGCGTGTATCTAGAAACCGCCACCACATTTTCTGGTTTGTTTGTAAGTGACTATCGTAAAGCTACCACTTTTTCATATTTTTTGTACTTAAGTGTTATCAACACAAAAAAGTCAGAAAAAGCCAACTGAATTTCTAAAAAAGTCAGAATTCCCGCTTATCCCAATTCCCGCAATTCTCAAATTTTTCCCGCAGTTAGCATTCAAAAAAGCCAGTTTTGACGGGAAAAAATCCAAATTGACAGCACTTGTCGAATGAGTTAATAATGTAAAGATTTTCTATTTTATTTTTACATTTTTATTAACAAACCGTCTTCTTACAACGTGCTTATAATAGACTTAAGACTACTTATATAGTTGTGGTTTGCTGATAGGGATGTACTGCTGCATTCTTGATAAGGATGTTTCTATTGTTTTCCTGATAAAGATGTTTTTACTATTTTTCTGATAAAGATGTTTTTACTATTTTTCTGATAAAGATTAGCCGATGTGCCGCTGTGGTTCGTCAAACCGATAGTGATGTTTGTTGAGGTGATAAGCATGTTTAACTATTGATATTTGATATTTGTATATATTCGTCTGTTTAGTTGATAAGAATTTTGGGTGAGCGATATGTTCCTTAACTCGCGCTTCAAACTGTTTTCGCAGCAACAACTTGTTGTGTGTTGGTGCAAACACCGCTTGCATTTCTGCAACAAGGCTGTCTATATTTTCTGTGCTAAACAGAGGCCTCGCGTGCAGCCACACTCTTGCACTACCTTTTAGTTTGCTTATCATTACAGAGCGCAGCGCGCCATGATCGAGATTAAAAACTTTCGCAGCACTTCTTAATTGTTGAATCCAAACGTTAAAATTCGGCCCACCTTCGTATTCTGGTGACAGATCTTTTAACATCTCCAAAGGTATAGCACCGACATTCCTTACCGTAGCGCTATCTTTATTACGTTCGTTTGTTACTGTACCTACAGCGCCGTTGCTGTTCAAAGCGTCATTGTCGTTCAAAGCGCCGTTGTTCAATGCGCCGCCGCTATTATTTGTTGCATGTTGTATGTTTGTTTGTTTGTTGTATGTCGCGCTGACATTCGTTGCGTCGTTATTTAAAGTACTCGAAGCTCTGCTATTCGTCTTTTTCTGTCACATCAGTGGCGCCGCCTACTACATTGCTTGATTTAAGTTGCACGATCATTAGCTTTAACTGCTCGACTTCTCTGGTCAGGAGCTCATTCTGCGTCTTTAAATCACGTTCCGCTGCCTCCTCCAAAGGTGATTCATCAATGCCCACCGATTCAACCTCCTCGCCAGCGAAACTAGGACAATCGCCACGCTCAATTGCAGGCACATCGCCCAACCTTATTGCCAGCACACTTTTGTTGCCATGAGTCGGGAGCCCCAACCGCTTCAACCACTCACGCAACTGGGCCGCCGTATATATGTTTGTATCGACGCACTCCATTTTTATAAAAAAATTTTGCAAAAATTTTGTTAAAACAGTACTTTGCTACTGTGCCCGAATCCCACTTCTGAGATTTTGTAGGAAGACCGATTCGTTTCGTGGTTGCGTTCGAACTGACTCTTCTTTATTTTTCTCACTTTCATGTCGCCAGTTACAAGTTTGAAAATTACATCAGGGTTGCTTATTCAAGTAACATTAAAATAAGGTAACGATACAGTAATCACATTTACATTGCTACAGTTACTGGATATTATTTCCAGGTATGTCCGAGTAAACGAATTTACCAATGTCCGTCAGAAATTGTTCATATTTGTTAAAGTCTATTACGTGTATTAGTCCAAAGGCTCCGTTCTGAATTTTTGCTAGTCCGTCATTTATTGTAACTAATTGTGCGTTCGAGTAGTCGCAGATGTCCGTTGTCGCAGTGCCATCGTAAATTAACAGACATATTAGAATTCTTAAAATAATGGTGCGGCGGCTGACGACTAGCATCTCCTGTTTGTTTCCTACTGAGGGGCCCTTTCCTGCACACTTTTTGTCTTGGGATGGTGACTTTGGTCACCGGGTTCTGGGGCCTAGTGCTGATGTTCCTTCGTCCTGGCGTTTGTTGCGACGTTATGGACCTGAAGTCCGTGGTGAGCCGGTTTCCTTGTAGGCTTTTATTTTTAAGTCCTTCTTGGTTCACGATAAGGACTTTACCGTATCCTTTTTTCCTACACTTCACTCACGATTCACTACAACTAGGCCCCGCGTTGGGCGCTACTTAACGATTTTCCTACTGATTGAAAGAAGATCGCCTTCAAACCATTTAAAATTGTATTGGCTGTTAACTTGTACCCAACCACTGCTTGCTGGTTCATGTATTGTTGGAATTTTCTTATGAGCATTAATCCAAATGATGGATATATAATTAGCACGTCGAAATTGTTGGAATAGCTCTGATTTGCAGGGTGGCAGACTGTTCCCATCAAAATTGCGTATTTTTTTTTTCGCTGAAACGCTTCATTAACATCGCAGACCGTATAATTATTAATAAACAATTGAAGATGGGCAGCAACAACAGCAATTATCGTACCAACATTATATATATCACATATGAACTGCTGTATTATGTCAAAAGTGCTTTGTATTTCACTATCATCTTCAAATAATTGAGTGTCGCCGAATTTTATAAATGCCTTTTGATATTTTTCTGTAGTAATTAATATTTTGTACGGTCTTAATTTTCCTTTTCGAAAAAAAGCTGGGTTATAATCGCAACCTGTGATTGCATGAAACCCAGGTCAGCTTTTGCAAATGGAGTCGCCTAACTTGGTGTGTAACTTTGTGAGGTCTACATACCTTAAATTATTTCCAGTACCTGTTAGCATCCAAACACGGGAATCATTTGGTATATGGTGCATATGACCAAGCATGATAGCTGCAATATTGGTATCGATACTTCTGATAACTATATTCGCTTGCGCTGAGTTATTGATGACATGAAATATTATTTTAGTATCAGTCTCTTCATGTTGAGGACATGATAACTCTTCCAAAATCCTGGATTCTACGCTGTTGTACCCATTAACAACAAAAGACTGGCAATGTTTAAAATTGATATGGATGGTTTTATTACCAATAAATGGCGCCATTTCGTCAGTGGCCAAAAAGTCAACAAAAGCCGTTTTTAAGTTAGAATTTTTTAATTCTTTTGCAAAGTCACTCGGCCGAATTTGATCAGTTCCAGTTATGGTGTACTCCAATTGTGCGGATTCGAATCACTAGGTATGTTCGTAATCTTTAATCGATGGTGTAAAGTATTGGTCGAATATAACGTCAACTCGTGATGCTCGCATTTGAGTAACCATTTGCAACATTTTTTTTAGAAATGCTGCCGAATGTTTTTGGAATATTTTTCATCGTATGCAACATAAAGAATCCATCAATTATTACGAAATCTACATAACGTGGTGGTTCATGCTCTACCTCTTTTTCCAAACATTTCATTAAGGCAGATTTATCCGTCTTGCAAATTGTACCATCCAAATGGCACATGGACAAAGGCACTGAGGTAATTGGATGTGATAAAATTTTCAAAATATCTATATTATGATCCATGGATATTCCCAGCATACGTCCAAACAGGTCTCTCTGAATTATAACTTCTTGTAGTGTACCACCAAACTGTAATAAGTTACAGTGAAGTGAAATACAGTCGAACTTTCATAACTCAAATCACTATTATCCCAAAAAAACTTCGACTTACGGAGACTTCGCGTTATAGAAAAAAAATTTTTGTTAAAAAAAAAAACTCAATTGCTACTTTAGAGTATATTAAATGATGAATATGTATTTTTTGTTTAAAACACACATTACAGAAAACTGTAATAAGTTACAGTGAAGTGAAATATTCAGAAATTAGTGACTGAAAATTTCCTTTTTTTTTGGTATTTTCAGTAAAAAATGACTCTAATTTGTTTAAAGTCGTATAGTGCTCATCAGTTGTAGTGTCATTTGTTTGCAAATATAAACTCAATGTTCAGAAAGCATTTTCTATATCATTTCTGGAAGGCTGGTGAATAGTTTCTTCTACCGATCCCTCGCCGTCACTCTCCGTTCCGCTTTATATTGGATCATCTAATTTAGGGCAGTAATTCTCAACAATATCAGCATCTGTAGGAAAGCCAGTTGTGCAAAGGTCATTATCTACTGCAATATAATACTGAAGAGTAGCACTGCAAGTTATTTTGTTTGATTTTAACCATGCTTCGTAATCAGCTTCAATTACATTTTGATATTCATCAGTAGTACTTAAAAAACTCAGAGGTATGTCATCTTCCTCTTCCCATTCAGAATATTGACCAAATCCAGCTTTTTTGAAGCAATTTCGATATGGTTTGATTTTTGACGTCAATATCCAAAGCTTTTGTTACATGATTGATGCAATCCATAAGTGTAATATCTTGTATTTCGTTTGCCTCTATACGCTTTAGTGCTTCTTTTACTATTCTGGTACGATAAAAAACTTTCAAGTTTTGAATTACTCCCTGATCCAGCGGCTGTAATTTAGAGGTCATATTCGGTGGAAAAAATGCCAGTTCAATGGCTTTCAGTTTGCTTTGTACGTCTTTTGGATGTGCTGGGCAATTATCAATAAACAATAAAATTTTTCGGCCAGTACTTTGAAAGCGCTTATCCAAATTTAGAACCCATTCTTCAAAAATTTGGCCAGTCATCCAGGCCTTGGAGTTTGCTTTATAGTCTACTGGTAACCACTTAATACCACGAAAGCACCGCGGTTTGGCACTTTTTCCAATCAATAGAATTTTAAATATTTCCGATCCATCCATATTTGCTGCTAGCATCAACGTAACCCGTTGCTTGCTATTCTTGCCTCCGTGGCATTTTTGGTTTTTAAACGTCAATGTTTTGTCTGGCAAACATTTAAAAAACAACCCTGATTCATCCGCATTAAAAACATCCCGTTCACAGTAGTTTTTTAATAAATTCGGCAAAACATCTTTTTTCAACTTTTCGCAGTTCACTTCACTAACGTCATTGCTTTCCCCACACGCTCTTTTATATCCCACAGCATACCTAAAATAAAAATTGAAATTTTGAAATGATCATCGCCAAAGCGCTTTGCAAACTCCTTTGCCTTCTCCTTTAATATTCCTCCAGATATAGGCATGTTTTGATGTCTAGCTGCTTTGAACTAATCGAGGCTTGCTTTATCGATGTTTTGAAATACTGGGGTTTTAATCCTTTTATACCCAGACGAACCCCAGATTCAAACGACGTAATAATTGAATCTTTATTCTTAAAAATCGTCATACGGTGCAGTAAAAAATTTGGCAGCTATAAACTCTACTACTCTAACATTCTTGTTAACAAGCATACTTGCTACTCAAGCTATTTCGCGAAATTTATGTGCCGTGTGACGTAGATGCGCAAAAAGAAAAATGTTTTGTCTCTCATCTGCGCAATCTTGTACTCTATCATTCTTGCACTGAACTGATACATACGAAAACAAAAATAAGCATTTGATGAACAAAGAGGGAATTCCCCAAATAAAAAGGCGGTTCAAAAAAATAAGCAAATAAAAGAAAAATGTAGAGCGAAAGAGAGAAAGTACAATACTGCGAGTTGTAGAATGAGAGAAAAGGACATTACTTCGAGTTATAGAAGTCATAATTATGTATTTTCGTTCGAGTTATGGAAGTTCGAGTTACGGAAGGAAATTTACATGTTAATTACTCTCTTAATGCTACTGCCAACCCATTTAGTTCGAGTTAGAGAAAATTCGAGTTAAAGAAGTTCGAGTTATGGAAGTTCGACTGTATGTATATTCAATAGCAACTTACTATCATAGCGTTGATACTATGGTAGCCTTTCCTATTGAAGTATATGTAATATTACTAATATTTTAGTGAAGCGTATATTTACCTCTAGGAATTTTATATTGCTGCACAAGCCACTCTTTACATGTAAGGGAATCCTCTGGTGTACACCATATAAACTGTGGGCACAACTTCGTTTCCATTTCTTTAAGCACATGGGATGTCAGCTTCGAAACAATGCTTTGACAAATCCCAATCAAATAGTCACTGCCTACTCTGTACTGGTATCCACCGCTAGCCAAATGTGAGAGCGTGGTTGCTAATGGTAGCACTGGAGGCACTGCTCTGACGTCAGATTACGTTAAATTATTTAGGACATATTAAAAAGCCTCTTTAGTTTAAAAATCTGCAAATAAAACTTCGTTAATGAGGTTTCATGATTTATTTTTTATATACCTACGCTGTATTCGGAAGTGCCAAGAGATTGCTCCGATCTCTTAGTTGCCTGCGCACTATTTTTTCATCCCCATTACTCTCACTAGAGCTCAAATAAAAAAACAAAGTCGGATCAATCTTGATATTCAACCATTTGATATTTAAACTAACACATTTATTGAATATTTTGCAACAGTTTTGGCAGTTCCACATCTATTGCGACCTAAAAATACGATCTAAAGCAATGTGGAATTTAAAAACTATTGTGAAATAAAAACACATTAAGATCCGTTTGCTTTCGTATGTCATAATGCCAATCGCCGCATACGGATTAACTTATCACGTAATTTTCTTTCGTATGTTTACCGATCCGTGCACGGATGTAACGATTCGACCCCAGCTCGCGCATTAGTGGCAGCTCTTCTTCCGATTGAAGAAATTTTAGAAATGGAGGAGGGGAAGAAATTGCAAAAAGTGGCAGGAAAAAACGAATTTGGGTGCAAGATTGGCGTAAAAAAAGACCAACACGCTCGCATACAAATTTGTTAAAAGAACTAGAAATATCTTGCACAAAGCATTACAAAAACTTTCTAAGGATGGATGTTGCAATTTACAACGACCTCTTGGTGCTGATAACGCCATTAATCGAAAAGCAAGATACTGTTATGAGACATGCAATTTCACCAAATGAACGTCTTTCCGTAACGCTAAGATTTTTGGCCACTGGAGAGTCCTACGAGAGTTTAAAATTTCTGTCACGCATTGTAACCCCAACTTTGAGCAATATAATAATAGAAACATGCACACAAAAAAGTTTTGGTGTCAAAACAGCACTCTTCGGTATTGCTGTATATATAAACTAAAAAAGGTGTAAACTTAACACCAAAAGGAGTCAAAAAAAATAACACTAAAAGGAGCAAGATTGACACTAATGCGGAGTTTTTGTAAACAGCACCTTAAAGTGTTATTTTAACTCCAATAAAGTGTTAATAAGAATTACCCTAAAAGGTGTAATTTTAACTCTATTAAGTCTTAAATTTTGAGTGCAGTTTTAGCTCCAATAAAGTGCTAAAAAAATTTACACTACAAGGTGTAATTTTAACTCTTAACTATTCCCCAAAATTTGTCCCCACATAAAGGCTGGAATGAAACGGAACTCGTTTTTAGTTCATTTTTTATTCAGTTCAAAAACTATTTACATATACGTATAATACATAAAATGACTTAAAATATAAATCAAATACCTCAATGAAAGTACAGTCGACTCTCGTTAATTCAAACCTGCGATGATTCGAACCTCTCTATAATTCAAAGTTATCACGAGTTCCCTACTAAATCTCTTTATATTTCGAACTAAATCAATGCATTTTCATACACTTGGTAATTCGAACGAAAAAATCATTGCTACTTAACAAAACGACGTGTTAATTCGAACTCGTCAGCGTGAATTTCCTCATCTGGAAGAAAGCCTGGTCATTTGGCTAAGACAGTGTAGAGGACAAAAAGTGTCTATTAACGGGAACTTGTTGGAGGAAAAAGCAAAAGAGTTCGCGTCTACTCTAAGCATCAAAAACTTTGCGGCAAGTGAAGGGTTGCTTATAAATTTCAAAAAGAGAAATAGAGTTGTTTTTAAAAAAGTTTGTGGGGAAAGTGGAAGTGTTGATGATGTAGTTTGTTTGGCACGGTAAATTGAAGACCTTGATTGAAAACTATGATACCCGAGACATTTTTAATACTGATGAAACTGGCCTATTTTTTAAATGTTTACCGGACAAGACGCTTACTTATAAAGATGAAAAATGTCACCGAGGAAAACATAGTAAAGAGAGGTTGACAGTTTTACTTGCAGTAAATATGGATGGATCGGAAAAACTTAAACCCTTAGTGATAGGAAAAGCAATTAGACCACGATGTTTCAAAGGAGTGAAATCGTTTCCAACTGATTATCGTGCTAACAAAAAAGCTTAGATGACGACAGAACTTTTTAACAATTGGCTTTTAACAGTCAATGGGGACATGAAACGACAAAAGCGGAAAATTTTACTATTTTTAGACAACTTCGCTGTCCACAACAATCCTCCTACATTGTCTACTTCTTTCCGCCAAATACAACTTCCAAATTGCAATCATTGGACCGAGGGATTATCCATAATTTTAGGACGTTCTATCGCAACGAAATTGTTAAGATCATTTTAGAATCTCTCGACAAACAGCTAACTACAAATATCACGGTTATGACAGCTATTTTACTAATTGACAAAGCATGGAGAGCTGTAGCACCCCTAACGATTCTCAACGGCTTCAAAAATCCGGTTTCTTAAAAGAAAATCAAGAAAATCTTCCAATACTTATAGATGATGAAGAACTAGCAATAGAACCATTAGTTGACATCAGCGGTGTGAGTTTTTTTGATTTTGTTCAAGTGGATGAAAATGTTGCTGTCTCAGGTTCACTAACCGATGGGGAAATTTTATCTGCGACAGATACGCAAAGTAACGATGAAGATGACGATACATCTTGATGAAAAAGCATTTCAGGCACTTTCTCTCTTAAAAATTTATTGAGCAGTGTGAGCAGCAGAATTGTGCTTTAAAGCAAACCAGTATAACAAAGTTATTTCGAAAGATTAATTAATTCACATTAACGAATGTACCTCTTAATTTTTGTCATTTTTATATTAATAAATAAAAATTAACCAACACTTAATAATTCGAAGATTTATTTATTTTCTCTCAAAAATTTCGAACCATTTGATATTTCAAACACTCGATAATTCGTAGTATTTTAGAGTCCCTCGAGTTTCTAATTAACGAGAGTTGACTGTATATGTTATTGACACATGTAAAGCTTTACCGTCAATTAAAATAAAATACTGAACAATTTCCTCCTTTCTTTTTCCTGATGCTACGATTGTGAGCTGCTTGCTGTTTAATTCGAAGTCGTAAAATTATAAAGATACAAATTATTGCTACTTTTTAATTTATATTTGAATAAAAGCAGGACAACAGTTATAGTTTTATCGCAAACGTTACTCCATACATACTTACATTCTGAAAATTTATAAATTTATTGATGGTTGATTCGAAATTTACTCGTTGTTGTTTATTTTCCTTTGAGCGTAGTGTAAATGAAGGTAGTAGTCGTAGCAGATGTAAAAACGGTTTGATTTCAATAAACCACTCTAAAAATTTAAAATTTAAATCAGAATTTTTAATACATACATATGTATTACCTAAGTAAAGATGCTCACCTGGTATTAAACAGCTTCCAATAGCATCTTTCAAAACGTCACCCGCGAATTTTAAATAACTTCGCCGCGAAGTAATTAGGCTGTTGGCTATTAAACGATTGTAGCGCAGTTCAAAATCGAATGAAATCTGAAAACTGTTTACTAGTAATAAAGATTATTTTACAAATGTTGTCTTATATACCAGGGATGGATCGTATCGAAAAATCGGAAAAGCTTTCAAAACATCAAGGTGTAGGGTACAATATCGAATTCTCTCATTCAGCGTTGTTTTCAATTTTTGCTTTGTATCTTCAGAGTTCCCTCCAACGACACAGTTTCGGAAGAAACCTACATCAAATTCCTCTGCTGTGCTCTTACGTCCATCTGTATTTGATTCACTTGAACTCTGGCTAAGATTCGTGCGCCTTTTTCTATTCAAATTTTTTAGCTTTGAAACCAGGTATTCTGAATTTTCCGCCGTCCGTATTTATAGTTACTATCGCCCTTTACTTAAAAAAACTCACTTACAATTCCTCCTATCTCGCTTGCGCTGCATTTGTAAACTGGAAAATTGGCGAAAATGGCTTTTGCAAGAGCTATTTTTCGTTGCCGAGATGGATAATTACCACAAACTTTGCGCAGAAAGTTTATTATTATATGTTTGGTTGTATTCCTCCCGTATATGAGCACCATCACCTTCCTTAAGAAAGTCCAATAATGCCTATGTAAATACATACTTAAGATTGTACATTGTAATTCATATTAGCACAAATAATTGGGATTTTGTGTTAGCTTACCTTTGTCTAAAATTTCTAGCAAAAAACAGGAGCAACTTCCAAACTGCTTAATTGTAGATACTATTTGGTCTTCCTCTATTGGAACTTTATCCCGGTCCAGAAATTTCATTGTGATATTGTATGCAATGCCGAATTTTGAACAAACTGTTGAATGATAATGCAATAAAGGTTCACAAACTTTAACTAACTCACAAAGAAGAAAAAACTTACTGAAATCAAGCACATCTTTCGCTCTGGTATCTGTGTTTATATCAATGAGTTTTATCACATTCCCACTTTTCACTTTTACCAACATTTGCTTTTTTATTAACCAATTCCTTATTTATTTAACAATTTTAGTTATTTTGTCTGTTGAAGCACGAAATTTCCCGACTGATTTCAGGTGAAGACAAAGCAAGCCATGATGAGCGAAATGAGATGGCACCATGATTGCCATGCATTTTTTCATGTGTAGTAGTTTCAAAAAGCAAATAATTTGTGCGGGATTTTAATTGTATTTAGATAAATGCATATATTGCGCATAGCCGCAGATTAAGAAAACCACATCACTTCCAATTATTATTGGTGTGTATTTGTTAATATTTAAATTGAAAAATAAATTCTTCTTAAACTATACTATCGTTTGGGAATAAATTTTGCACCTTTTTACAGATGAACTTTTATATATTATTCAACAATTTTTTAATACATACAGATGCACATAAAAGCATAGGTATTATTAATCCATGGTTGCTGAAGATATTCTTTATCTTTTATGCTAAATCTTTTATTATAAAACTAAACAACTATCTACTCATAAATGCACAAGTAACATATGTAGTACATTTGCTCCCATGTATGGGAATGTAAATATACCATAAGTGAATGAAAATATTTCATACTTAAGGTATATCTTGCATTATTTGATGGCAACCCTTTCTTTGCGTCCACGAATAACTGTTAATTTCGCTTGTTATATACATACAGATGTACGTACACTTGTGAGCACTTGAATAGGATTGGGTAATTAATAAACCATAAGTTTACTCTAGGGAATTTTCGCATTGGTATGAGATGTGTATAGACGTAATCAGCAATTTGTCAATAATTTTTCAAGTTAAAACCAAATTAGTCGACAAAAGAAGGATATAAATTTTTATTTATATAATTGTGATACTTTGCAAGAAAAGCAATTCGCATTTATAGCATACATCAAATTGCAAGTGGTGGATTGGTATTGTAGTCAATTTTTTTCTAACTTATGGTAACGCCATTTGTAATGAACAGCAATGCTGACTACCAAATATTGTTAAGCTTATACTTAAAAGTGCAGATCAGCGAGCAAATTATTAAAATGACTCCACATTTTCTTACGTTGCACTGTTTTGGTGTTACAAATGAGAATGACACCCTAAATTGGTGTTAATATTGCTCCCAAAGGTGTAGAATTCACACTTTACTTTTTTGTGTGTGTGAATCAATAGTAAAAGTACTCAAGGATTTTACTTCAGTATGTATTATTCAACAAAATACATAAAACATTTTTCAAAATGTAAAAAACTCAAGCCCTAAAGGGAGGAATATGAGTGCTTATAAGCTATACTTAAAATAATTACATTTCAAAAGAGTTAAGAATAATCTGAGTCGGTGAATAATTCATTAAAATTGCGATATTTTGTACTCGCGTCAAGGTTATTTCCATTAGCATGGAAGTTAATAAAATACTTTTTATTTTAGTTTTTTCAAAAAAGGATTTTATTTTATTACATAATTTTTTCCGTTTAATAACTATTACTCGTTGGGAAGACTATGTCTTCTTAGTCCAACCTTTTAGTCAACTACACTTCTTTTCACTTAGTAACTATTACTTAACTACGTGTTGGGAAGACTATGTCTTCTTAGTCCAACCTTTTTGTCAACCGCACTTATTAACTACCGCTTAACTACTGAATTGAAACTTATGTTAAAAATTAGTTAAGCAGGAGGACGGCACAGCGCGTGCGGCGCGGACGGCGGGGCGCGAAGGAGAGTAATCACAGACCCGCCACACTATCCTGATATACACACATTTTTCCTTTTAAATAGTTATATCGAATAAATTGTGAAATATTAAGTAACCATATCTTTATTTTATTAAACATTAATAGAAAAGTCTAACCGTATATTGGAAAGGAGTCTCTTATAACTGCTCGGCAAATTGGACATAACGTTTTTATATGGTGATCATTTGCATGCTGCTTCATATTTCCAAAACATTGTTGGCAAACTTTAAAATGTTTGCATGGGACGAACAAAAGTTGCCGTTCTCGTTGGCAGCATATAACGCAAAAAACACGGTTTCGAGTTTCATCTTCGCTTAAACTTTCGGCATTTTCGTCGTCATCACTTGCCTCGCTATCTGAACTGTCGATTTCGTTTAAAAAATCTTTACAACCCGTTATATTGTTCATGTTCGAAAACTGAATTAAAATTTCATTTAAAGAATTTTTTTTCATTTTCAAGAGATTTAAATGGCAAGAAGATTTTTTCTTGCATAATGAAACTAAACCTGATATTGATTTCATATAATCAGTTGATTTCACTTCATCAAGGTCACACAACATTTCTAAAAATTTGTAAAAATTTCCATGTTTGGTTGAGCCGGCTGTGTAAACCTTCCGCAGAGTTAGTCGTTCTGAAAAGTTGACGGGCCTTACCTTTAATTAATAAAAAGAAAACGCTATTCAAAATACGTAGTTAGAATTAGATATGTATTGCAATACCTTTTCCATCCACTGTGAATTGAAATATTTTATAAACGGTTTGAAGTAATCCATTGCTTTGGTTACTAAAATTTCGTAAGCTTTTGTCACATCTATTGGTTTCAATAACGGTAAATAAAGAAATTTGTTAAATACTCGTTTAGCGTCTTTATCTTTGTTGAGTTTATTGACAAAATTCGGTATTTTTGACGCTTTTCGCCGTAAAGCGTTTGTAAAATGAAACCAGCATCCAACCATTTTTGAAGTTGGAAAGACAATTTTAAATGCATTGCGCATACTATGTTTGACTTGATATATTGAAAAAGATGTGTATATGTTTCCTGCGACTTTTTAGATATTAAAGCGTATATAAAAGGATAAGCCTAAGTAGAAGCAAAAACAAATAATTATATTTTTTTACGCAATAGCTACACATAGATTACTTACATGGTCTGCAAGGATGATGTGAATAATGAGACGCTGTTTAAATTGCTTCGATACGGGAATCACATTAAATGTCGCATCGATTATATAGGTACGAGGCTCAGATAAGTTTTTGGAACGCAAAGAATTCGTAATTGTAGGTGACACAAATATGGAATAGGAAAAATTGGTTGTGATCACTGTATCAATATAGAAAGCGCTATCATCCTTCTCAAAACGCGAAATCCCAAATGCTTATAAACTTTTTCATTTCCTAATACTTTAATGATTTCTTCAAAATTCATTGGCGTTGTTGGAAATGTTTTTTGTTTAATATTAAATAACTGTCTTTGCATCGTACCATATTGTAATGAGTGCGACGCTTCTTTAAATTTTTTACAACTGTTATCAAAAATTTCACGCACGCTTGTTCGTGTTAATGGAGCTTCTTCCACTTCCTTTTTAATATTATTTATTGCTTCTAATTTTTTTAATAATTCAGTTTGTGGACCATGCTGATGGGCATATAATTTACCAATCTTGCGACAGTATTTAGTGTTACTAAAATCAACTGTCACACCAATTTTGCAATTTTTGTTGTAGCAATAGTAATATTTAATGCCGCCTTTGCTTGTTTGGAATCTATATATTTGCTCCTCTTTTGCAACATACAGAAGTTTGCTGGTTCTCCTCAAACCAGCTATTACTTTGTATTCCAAATTATTTTCCTCCTCCATAACTCCATATTGCATCTCTTAAGTGAATATACTCTTCAGTTCGCAACTTCGACTGATTGTATCGCATTTAATTAAGTCGTTCTGTCTCAACTTTAACGTACATGTCAACTGCACACTGTTGAAATAACCGTCCATATCTAAGTAAGTGGTTGTCATAGTTTTGGCGAATCATCATTCGATATGCGTAAAACTTCATTGAACTGACTTTCTTATTTGTCTCGACACCTAAAAGCTTAAATTACCTATATGAAGTAGCAAACAAAAATTTTTTTTTTACTAACCATTCACCGGATTTATCATCTTATATCCTAAGTGATATCCGTCTTCTCCACGGTAGAACATGAGCGGATATTGCATTGCGTCGTAACACCGATGTGTCTCACTTATCCGTTTTAGTGCGTTTTGATTTCTACGTTTGATAACAATATCACGAGACTGCAAATTTTCTCCAACAACAACAACTGATATTTCGCTAACTGTAGGTGCATTATATTGTCTTTCATGTGTCCCTGTTGGTCTTTTGTCCGCTTGTATGATTATACTATGATCATCTGTTGGCATACGTTCCAACGAAATCGTAAACAGTTTAATGAGGCCATCGTGTTCGTGTAACATTTGCTGCAATTGTTCGATTATTTCTCTTTTCGTTGTATTGAAGATAGCACAACGCCGATTTACTTCATCATGTGAATCTCCCAGAAAGTAAATTTGGAGATATTTGTGTTCTTGATCTGGATGCGGCAATGGCTGTGGTGGTGGAAGCAATTCTGGCAACTTAACCTTTCCCCCGGCGCAACATAACCCTGGCAGTTCATTTTTAAATTTGACTGCATTGCAATATTGACAAACTACTGAATGTTTGGATCATATAGAAAACCTGCGCGTTCAATGTTCACAAAAGAAAGATGTTTGCCGCTGTTGTCGTCGAATAATCGCATATTGTGATCTTACTTCATCACTTTGGTTTGACTTTATGCTGACCAGTTGCATTTGTACATGCAAGAAAAGTAATTCTGGCCTTTTCTGTTTTCTTCCCGGAGCTGTTTTTTCTGTTTGACTGACACACGTTCTATCAGGAAGCATTTTCCAAAACAAGCCGGTCTCGTCTGCGTTATATACTTGGTCCTCGCAAAGCTTCAATTCGTAAATAATGTTTCTGAGTTTATGCTTAAAGGGATCATCCGATGAAAGTTTCTCGCCACACACTCTTAAAAGTCGGATTCCAAAGCGAGTTTTAAATCCAGATAACCAACCGGGGCTGGCATGAAAGCTACCTTCTTTTTCCTTAAAGTCAGCGTGCAGCTTCATTGCTTTCTTCTGGGTTTTCGCGGCGATTTTAAACCTAATTTCAATGTATTTCACACAGAAAAAGGGAATTCTATACTCAATATTGTATCTAAATTGAAGTTCACGAGATATTTTATGTTTATGGGCCTTTGGATCATGATTATGGGCAGTAGGAGCGCGTTGTATTTCATGATCGCCACTAGGGATTTTCTTTGCGAACACAACCAGCGGAACACTTTCTTCTTTTCATTTTTGGAATGAAAATGGTAATCAAAACCATCCAAAAATATTATTATTATATTATTACTTCCTTTGTTTGACACAGTAACGACGACCTCCATTTTCTTTAAATTTAAATATTATTTAACACGATATTTAATCAAAAATATAACTATACAATTTTAATCACAATTAATTACACGGAATGTGATAAATAATATGAAAAAATGCATATGGTAAAATAATTGAAGAAAAGGTAACGGTACTATTTGTATTTTAAGTCATACATATGTATGTACATATATTGGTTAATGGATGACAATGTTATATTATGCTCTGATTTTCTATATTCTTTTGTTTTCTACTCGATAACAATGCTGTTTTCTTGTCCTCTGCAGCTGTCATTGGGTTCAAATCCGGGTCTGGGCCGCTTTTTTAAATACTATTTTTTTAGCTTTTTAGTCGCTAAATTGATGAAATAATTATTTTTTTCCTCTAAATCCGTCATGCGTTCTCGACTATATCTATATATTATCATATATGGGTACATATATATGTAACCACGAATTAAAACTCAACTAAAGAGCGGTTTTACTATTTTTTATATGATCTCTAATAATATTTAATAAAAATAAAAAAATTGGGATTTTGTGACACTGCCTCAAAAAAAAAGGTGGTGATTTCGTGTTAGGTGGGATTATGTGTTTGTTGATTTTGGGGATTATGTGTTTGGGGATTTTTTTTGGGGGGGTTTTGTGGCACTCCCCTTTTTTTCTTAAGCATTTCCCCAGTAACTGGACAATTTTTGTTTCGTTGAGCTATAAACCACTTGTATAACATCTTCTCCATGCGGGGATACTCGCCTTTTTTAAGAGTCTTATAATACTACGAACATTTTTTTTATTCCCGAAACTGTTGATTTGGTCACACCATTAATTTTTTGCTAAGGATGAAACACTAGCACCTTTCTCGAGCTTTTGAGCAATTTCAAGTTTTAATGCTTTAATGGAAGGAATTTCCTCACAGGCATGATAACACTTATTTTATTAGCACATAAACACTTTTAAAAATACATACAGTACACATTCACTCAGAAGCGCTTTGCACCCAACAAGAGACAAATAAAGACTGGCACCAAATACATAGCAGCAGCTTTTCCAGTAAAAATTATAAAATGAGCAATTTCGGGGAACACCCGACTTTATTTCTGTTTAAGTTTTTTTTAACGGTTTCTGCTTTCCGTTGCGTTTAAAACTCTGTTCACTATTTCGAGTTTTCGATAGTTCACTATTTAGAGTACTCAATGTAAATTTTTAGGCGTTCACTATATCGAGGTGTTCATTATACCGGGGGTTCACTATACACAGACTCCACTGTATAGATTTATTAACACTCAAAAAAGTCGTTTTGCGGTGACCACTATATCTCTGAACTGGATCCTCTTTATTACTTGTATGACTTTATACACTTGATACTTATTTGAAAATGTATTAACACTCAAAAAAGTCGTTTTGCGGTGACCACTATATCTCTGAACTGGATCCTCTTTATTACTTGTATTACTTGTATGATAAGCAATCGATACCAAGTTGCGTAAAAATATAAACTTTACAAACTTATGCTAATTAACCGTTTTGAAGTTATTGGAGTTGTCATAGAGTTGTCGTATAGCCATAACGACAGTGTATTTGAAACAATTTCACAATCCTATATTACGGTTTAGAACCGATTTTTTAGTACATATACATTAAGCAATCGATACCAAGTTGCGTAAAGATATAAACTTTACAATTTATGCTAATTAGCCGTTTTGAAGTTATTGAATTTGTATTCATTTGCTAGTGTGCATCTATTGCATTTCCACCCTGCCAGCCAAAAGTTTTCAAACCCTCAAAAGTAGTGAAAAAAGTGGTGAACTTGAAGGTTCTAACCACTTTTCCCTTCACACGTATGTATGTAAAAAGTGATTATAATGTTTATTAAAAAATGTTGTTTGTAATTAAGTTACAATTAATTGAAAAATGAATGAATGAATTGAAAAATATATGATCAGCTGCGTTTGCCAACTTCTTCGCTAACTGTCTTTTGCCAATTGTAATCGCCAACTGTCGCTACTCCTTGAGATCTGAAGTTGGTTGCTGCTTGCCAGGGTGTTGCCAACATTACATGTATACATGTGATTATGCATCTCTGTAGCGCTCATTCAGCAGTGTCATGTAAAAATATAAATTATTCCTACTTTTAAAATTTCTTAAAATTTCAAACAAAACCTTTTAATTTTTAAATTATTAATTTTATAATTTTTCATACATATTTACATAAATTTTATTATAATTAAATATATTAAGGCTAACATTGTTATTTAGACAATATATTTAATTAAAAAATAATAATTATCATCTGAAAAAAGATTAATTAAAGAAAAGCATTGTTAATACCTGATTAATATTATTTTAAGAAAAACATTAATTATTTCTTATCCAATAATATTATATGATTACATTAAAACCAATTATATTAAATAAAGATTAAATAAATATTAAGATGTTAGGCGAATTTTTATTAGTATTTTAAAACACCATTTTCTAAATCAAAAATACAATTTTTAATTTTAGAATTAATTTTATTATTATTATAATAAAAAACATTGCTAGCTAATATTAATATAATAGTAGTAGTATAATAAAAAAAATCTTAAAATTAAATTTAAAAAGATCTACTTCCTTATATTACGCCTAATTTACTTATAGCGATTGTGGCTTAAACTAACAAAATGTCTTATAGCTGAAATTGTATTCACGTGCATACTTGCAAATGCAGCTATATATAAAATATTAATAATTAAAAAGGTGAACGTATCTAAATAGATTAATATTTACCGAGAGTGATATCCACTATTTTTAATTTAGTTAAAGCCCTTTTTCCCGCTTTTCCATCGCAGTTGTATAGCCACACCAAGTCGTCACTAAATAATGACTGCTTTGCCTTCTCCACGGACCCCATTTAAAATATAATAATTTTATTTCAATAAATACCTTCTCAGCTAGAGCGCTTTCTACAGCTGAAAGCCGATTTATAATGTCTTCTTGCCGAGATTGTATTCTACCAAGGGTGTCAAGGATGCTCTGCAGTACCAACGCAGTATTGCCACTTTTATTAGGTTGGAGTTGAGTGGCCATACGTTGCGAATGGGGTTCAGCGATACGAATTATTACAATGAAAAACATATAAGTAAAATAAAGTAATTTTACCATCTCGCTACCGTGCACTAATGCTCTCCGATGAGGAGGAGTCAATGAGGAAAGAAAAATCCATTTATATGTAAAATTATAAACAAAAATTATGAGGAATTAAAATAAATTTATTTTGGAATAGAAACATACTTATATTTTAAATCTACTCTTTTAATAATTTGAATGTCCTCATCTATACTAGAATACCTAAACCAGCTGAGGACACCAAAGGCTCTCTGAAAACATCACCAACTTTTGTCAAAATAAAACAACGAAAAGTATCTGGTTGATTTTGTTGGTTGACAAATTTCAAAGACCCTATTTTATTGCTAAAAAGGAAACTATCTTTATCTTTTTGCAATTAATAATAAACCTATCTATTTGAGGAATTTTGCCAGAAGCTGTAAAACTTCGTGAGACTTGTTTGCCTTGACGTATATTGCGTTGAGTTCAACTAGTTTCCAAAGTATAAATAGACTCATCTTCGGGTTGGTTGTAGTAGTGCTCCTCAATATATTCAAATAAATCGGAAATACAAAACTTGAATTCTTCCATTAATGATAAAAAATCCACTTAGCTTTTTTTTTCTAAACGTCTGTCGGTGCCCAAGCAGAGAGTCCATCATGAGGTTCCAAATATATGAACCCATTCTCAGCTTAGTTACATGGGTTTCCTCGGGCAAAAAACGGTCTTTTTTCAATAATTTTTTCTTTCAGGATCATCTGAATCATTTGTATCACGCGATCCCAGCTAAGTTAATTGAAAGGATCCTTGAAGTCAACAAATATGCCACGTAAATTTTACCACTCAAAGTCACTGTGTTCAAATATCATTGAACATGCTTACTTATAGCAAAGCCGAAATATTATTAAAAATAAATATCTCGAGCTGCCCAAGCAGAGAGTCCATCATGAGGTTACAAATATAATAAATGAACTCATCCATGCTGAATAGGGAAGCTTTTCTGTCTGAAAAGTAACTCCGACAAAGAGTAATTTCCGGACAGCCAAGTTCCAAGTTCACAAATCTTTCAAAGAATTTTTTTCTCGAGGTCACTCATTCGAATTCTCTAGTGGTTTGCTTTGTTATATGAAAATTATTTTTGGTTATATGAACCAGACTGTCGTGGTAATTGTTTTGATTTGGAATCTACGGATGACTTCTGGATCCGCACTCGTATAAGCCAAAAGAAAGTAGTACAACTGCCAAAGTAGGAATCAAAATCAGGGTTCTTATTAGCTTAGCCGAGAGAGTCTGAAAATGTTGCAGCGCATATTTACTTTATGGGAAGAAATTTCGGAATATTTAGTTTTAAGCTTCTTAACTTTGCAGCGTATTGCTGAGCACAAAGCTGGTGAATGCTGAAGTTGAACAAGTAGAACGGTAAAGTCAGAATATCAAGGACGAATGTGGAGCTGTCACTTAGTAAGTATTTACAGTAGTGTGCGAAAATACATAAAAAGTGTGACAAAAGCAAATTGTCTGCAGAAACTAGTTACTTGAACACAATATCTCACAATTTTTCAATAAAAATACTGTGATATTTAGTAAATCAGTAGTTAATATGAGCCAAAAATGAAAATTATTTTAAAACGCAAATTAATAAACTTAAATGTATTTTTCAAATTGACTCTTCATGCATAATATGTATGTGTATCTACTTTCAGAATACCTTGCACAACCAAACACACATTGAATTAATGAAAATATATTATATAATTTTTTTTTTAATTATACATGTGTATATTTTATCTTCACTAATATATACCTAAAACTTTTCTGTAAAATCCATTACAATTGCACTATATACCATACATACATACATATGTATGTATATGAATATATTTGAGTACTTTTGAAAATGAAAACTGATAGTTTACAATTTCGTATTTCTTTCAGCGCAGACGCACACACGCCTTCAAGTGATTATACTTACCCTGCCAACATTTTCTATCGCAAAAGTCACTTATAAGTGACTTCAAGAAGTTACAATTCAACGTCTGCGATACATTTTTTTCATCGTAGAAGTCACTTCCTTATTGAGAAGTTGTTCCCCGCGAACGTTACTTTCAGAAGTAACGTATTAGTGCCTTATGGAAGTTACGTATTAGTGACTTGTGGAAGTTAAAATTTCCGTTTTTAAATTTTTTATATTTATTTCAATTCAAAAATGTATTACAAAAAAATTAAATAATTAATTCATGTGAATATTAGAAATAAGATTTTTTTAAATTTTCAGTTCATTAATTTTTTTTTTTTTTGTACTCTGTCTCGGGCGTGAAGTATGTGCTGTTGACACACTTTATTTATATCCATATCGGTCGAGTTCGAATATTTGGAATGACAGGCATCTATAGGAAAACAGAATTAATTGATTTCTTTATAGTTATAGTTTTATGTGAAATATTACTTTTTATTAGTGCAAATGTTGTAAATCGTTGGATACTGGTTTTTCATTTGTTCTTTTTTTGTTGTTTTTTTTTCACTTTATTACTGCCGCTATATGTGCTCTCATTAATATTGCATATTAATTTAGATGCTTCTCTTTTATTTTTCAATTTAATAGCTTTTGCTGACAATTCGCTCATTTTAATTATATTTTCAATAATATTTCAAATTAAAACACCACGAAACAAATAATTTTACTTGTTCCAAAAACAATATCGCACTTTAGCACTGACCACAGACTGCAGAAGACACAAAACCAATGAACCAGATGTCAACAACTTCCTTTTCTATTCTGTTGTTTTCATCTAATTTCATTTTGCAGTCGCTGCGACTTCAACGTCCGTGATCGCGTTCATTGTTTATCTTTTGCATAACGGGACAACAATCTTTAATTTAACGTCTGGAAGTGAGTTAAAAGTGACGCATTTAGCGTTTGACACGTGAACGCGACAACTATCTTTATTTTAACGTACAGAAGTGACTAAAGCGTGACGTATTTGGCGTTGGCGATAAAAGACACTTCCAAATGTTGGCAGGGTAGTTTGTTATTTAACACCTCCCTCCCACATACACATACATAGCACATAATGTATAGGCGCTTGTGTGTGCGTGCAGCGACAGTAGATTTATCAGTTTGTGCGCTGAGCATAGGATCATCTGTAGGATGAAGACATACAGTATTACTCGAAAACGAAAGTAAACCCGAACAGAAATGTAATTTCGAAAATATGCAAAAAAAAATGTTAGACCACATCTTTTTGAGTTCTTGCAAATCAGGTAATATTATTTCGCATTATATGTTTTAATTTATTTAAAAAATTCAACCCACGTATATTCAGATAAAAATTTGTAATGACCAAACAATTTAATCATCCAAATATTAGTGAGCCGAAAGAAGTGCGTAGAGGTGTGATAGGAATTAAAGTGATGGTTGTGTACTTTTTTTTCAAAAATGTATTTATGGTATTCATTATTCTATAAACATGAATTTGTAATTTTTTTAATAACCACTAGAATTTTTGTGCAAATTGTGAGCATTAAAATGTAAGGACCACATTTGTATTGAATTTTTGTTGAATATATATTATATTTTGCAAGGGTTAGAAACCTAGGACACATAACAGTCCAAGTGTGATCTCCCGCCATCTTCATTGATTAGACGGTTGAAGGACCTTACCTAGTTTAAAGCGTGTGTGATGAACTCCATATTTGATGCATTTTTAATTCTTAGCCACCGCTTTAGCTTTTATCTTATTATCTATAACAACTCAAGAATATTGCCCTAACGTCTCAATCCGAGTAATAGTTTCGAAGATACAGCCTTGAGAACTTGTGCTTCGAGGCTAGCTAGCCTAAGTGCGCCATCTTTAAACGCGTTTTTCTCGAACTGTGTTTTTAAAGTCGGTTGGCAAGATTTCTCGAAAACTATTCAACCGATCTTCATGAAATTTTACACAGGTCTTTGAGATACAATTCTCAAAGACATGAACGAAGGTTTTTTTTTTCGTTTAAACTATTTGAAAAAATATCGTGAAATTTTCATTTTTATTTTGTAAAAATGTCTACTAAAAATCCACATTTCAGTTTTTTCCTTTGTCCAAGTTCTAAGTTAAGGTTTCAACTAAAACACGTATTTTTTTTACTTTAGATGATCCTGTAAGGAGTTATCCTGCCTACGCGGGCGTATCTTTTTTCCGAGGGTTCACTGAAAATGGCCGAGTTTAAAATATTTTTTTTCCAAAAATTTCAGAATTTCTTTGTCAATAGTGTATGTTTGTAACAATAAAAAATCTAATAAAATATTTAATTTTTATGAGAAAAAATTGTGGAAAAAGCTATTTTTACCAGAAGAAACCCATGTAACCCCATAAATGAGTCGACCTCGAAAAAAATCGTATTAACATTTTTTTTAGATCGTTCAATTTACTACAAGAATACGTTTTAAATTTCACTATACAATAGTTTGTTCAAATGCACTAAACATCCAAACAAAATACTAATTTCTTCTTCAAAAGACCTGACGAGGAATTCAATTCTAATTTTCAATAGTTTCATCGGCACAGAAGCTTGCGCGGTTACAATGCGTCAGTCGTTTTTTATTGTAAAGCTTCCCTCAATGAACTCGGTTATCGAAATAGCGTTTCTCTCTTACAGTTTTAAGCTTTGTATCACTACATTGATTACATACATACATTTGGGAATGCTATTACACGTACTTATCTATTAATGTTAAATTTGTTTGTTTCTTTGTTTTTTTCTATTGAGATTCAAGGGATTGTGACGCGCAATACATAGCCTATCCAATCCAAATGTCAACCTCACCTACGCGCGGTGAATCTTGTTATTGTATATAGCAGACGAGGCTCTGGCGATTTTTAAAAGATTACTAAATCACAAGGAAAAAATTAGAAACTCAAAAAGCATCCAAAAATGTTTGAAGATTTTGGCCCTGCAGCTAATCGAGGCTGCCATATGGACCATAAAAAAATATCAAAATATTTAAAAGAAATATAACAGTAATATTAATTTGACTACTACCGATCTGTGCCGTGAGAACTCTTAAGAAATGGACACTAACTAGATGACGAGAGAGAGAAACACAAACGTAATGGATACCAGTAAAGATATGTGTTTTCTCTTAAGGCCTATATTTCTCAAATAGTTTCTAGCGAATGTTACTATATTTGCGACTCTTAACAGCATGCGGATTCACAGCAAGCCGCAACCTGCTTGACACGGATCGAATCAAGCGAACATAAAAAATGCACAGCTCTAATAGAGAGCAGTAAAAATATTATTATATTTTGTTTTTTGAAAATCGACTTGGCATCGTTACGAAAAATCCACAAAATATTATAATTTGTTGCAAGGCAAGGCGCTAAATATAATTTGTGAAATACTCTTGGCGTAATTCCTTCGGTCATAACCACACACACAGGAAACCTATACCGATTTGCCGGCTGCAGTGACCAAGGGTCGAAAGCACAAAAGCTATGTTAAAGATCATTAATATTATTAGTGTTGTTGTAGTCCACTAAATATACTTCGTTACACACTATTGGAGACATAATGCCATCAGATGAATGAAATGGAAACTATGTCATACACCTTTATATATGATGCATCCATTGAGACAATCGACGCAAAAGAAGGCAAAAAGGCAAACAATTATATTATTGATGTTACGTACTAATAATAATTGAAGAGTGGCAGTTTTTTATTTGGCTATGACTACAGCTTACTCGCTTCACTTATATTCAAATGAAACATTTGTGGAATCCTGCTATGGTATTTAATCGATACATAACAGAGATCACTTTGGTCACGTTAAACCAAAAAATACAGTTATGTGAGCGATACTGCTAAAGTAAGAGTGCCTTTGGGTTATAAATGGAAGTCGTTTTCATTTTAAAGACCCGGCTTTCTTGAAACAAACTTAAGATAAAGGCTAAGCCTTCTTGCTTTCCCGTAAACGAGCTCAATAACCCTCGGTCTGTTATAGTTCTAATTCGTTCCGGTTACCTATACCTGGTAACCGGGGATCCTTCACATCATAAACAAAAAAAATAAAAATATTTTCCTGGAGAAAAGCACGAAGATTTGTGCTGCGCTACATAATACTTTATAAAGTTTTCCGACACCGTCCGCTGCTATTACTGTTTCGTGCTTTAAATCATAAAACTATAGAAAAAATTTCAAAAGCTGAATATAGAAGACACTAGTAAACTCCCGAAGCTCGAAAAATTTTCTAAGGATTAACTTAATAATGAAGTGCAGAACACCGTTATAACGATCATAGACATGAATCCTTCAGGAACTCCATCATAAATATAAACAGCGCCTAAGAACTATCGAAAATGGTAAGTGCATACTAGTTTATTTTACACAAAATATATTATATAAATATGGACGACTTTGTTTCTTAATTTAACTAAATTAATTTATTAATGCAAAATAATATTTATTACAATTTTTGAACAATTCATATTTTTACATGCCAAAATAGTGTCAATAAAAAATCTTGCCGTTCTAGTTTTTAATTGTACAGTTCATAAATTAAAAATGAATTAGAATTTCCAATAAATAATAAGTTTCAAATCGAAGTCGATTATATTTTATACCCTGAAAAAGATATATTAAGTTTGCCATGATGTTTGTTACATCCAAAAGAAAACGTAGGAGACTTTATAAAACGCAGTATATTTTTTGACAAAAAAAGTACATGGAAACTGTTAATAAAACGCAAAATATTTAATTTTTCATCAATAATTATTTTGTCGCCTTCAAAGTAATCCCCACCAAATGCAATACACTTTTGCCAACGATTTTTTCAGTTTTCGAAACACTTTTCATAAGCACTTTTTGGGATGGCCTTCAACTCCTTCAGCGAATTTTGTTTTATCTCTTCGATCGACTGGAAACAAGTTACACGGAACGGCAATTTCAGTTTTAGGAACAAGAAAAAAATCAAACGGAGCCAAACCTGGTGAATACGGTGGTTGATCGATGGTATTCATTGCGTTTTTGGCTTTAAATTCGATCACAATTGCACTCTTATTGAAAAAAAATTCAGCTTTATCGGGATGAGACGAGTAAAAACGCGTTTTCATGCACCATATCCTTCACTTTTTAATATTTTCAACAGTTGAAGAGGAGGAAGGTCTTCCAGAACGAAGCATGTCTTCAACGATCTCCCGACAGTTTTTTAAGTCCTTGTACCAGTCATGGGTCTTTGGTTTTTGAATCACCGTAAGCGTTTTCCAACATTCTCAACAATTCTCCACGCGACATGTGATTAGAATTACAAAATTTGAAACAAATTTTTTGTCGGATATTTATATTCATTTTAAAAATCGCAACGGACTTCTGAGGTGTACCGACTTAATTGCCATAAACAAACTGGGAGACAGTTCGCGCATAGTAATTAAAGATAGTCCTACCAACTTAGCAAAATAGATTTTTTTTTGAAATATCATTTACCCGGGAAATTTAATTACAATTTCCAGGTGCTTTTTGGTCCCGATGTATATTTTTTTTTAACAATTCCGAAAAATAACAATATATTGTAATTTATTTTCTATGTTGTATATTTTATTTTTGCAATTAAATTATATTTTATATTTCAGATTTACTGAGTGTACAAGTGTGAATACAACCCTACGAGATAAATTCACCATAACCTACAATGTGGAAATTTTAGTAAATAACATGCCTTAATGAATATCAACTATATCACATACATCTACAAATAAAATCAACAAGCATAAGGTAACGATAGATATAAGTATTTAGAAAGCGACGGAAGAAAACAAAATTAAAAAATATTACTTAAAATTAAAAAAAAAAATTTAGAAAATGTTTTGATGACAAATTAGGTAAAAAACATAATTTAAGTACAAAAACTGAGGCTAGAGTTTTGTAAAACGTTAAGTACATATGCATATAACGTTAAAAAAAATATTTTATAAGTATATTTTTAAAATCTTTCGAAACTAGCGTTCTGACTGTTTAAAATCTTTGAATTATTTTTTCGAGTGTTGTATAAATAACTTAGTGAATCCGCACTTTAAAAAACTTTTATTGAATGAGCTAAATTCTTACAAGTACATAAATATATATACAATAAGTATCAGCTTATATGAAAAATTATGTGTAGATATCGATAAAATTGTAATATAAAAAAATGTCAAGAAAGAATGATTTTCAAACCATAAATTGTGAAGAGTCAATGCGAAAACTAATCTGAAGATTATTCAATTTTTTAATCGCTGAGTTTCAGTGAGAATAATATTTTCTAAACTTATTCCGTTATACCACTAATTTTTATATATCTAATTTAATATTTATATGAAATTTACTACCTGCATTATTTTCCAATTGAAATTTTGCAACAATGAACTAAATAATAAGTAAGTTGCCATAATGTGACTTGAAGAAACAGTGCAACATGCCGATTACGGCTTCAAATTTGATTTATTTATATACTTAATTTATTTGTTTGTATTATTATTAACATTTTTCACGTCATTGAAGAAGTTTACGATAATTATTTCTCTCTTCACCTTTTCCGATTGCGCCATGGTTTTGATCTTACACTGTACTGCCAGGCGTATGTGTTTTAATTAATATATTCCATAATAACAGTTAAAAGACCTTTTTTCATGAATTTTTTTAAAAAAAATTCATGCTGTAGGTTTATTTTACTTATTATTATATGAAAGTACAACATTTGAAAGATACTTACATAAAAAAATTTTATCGAAAAATAGCGAGGAATAACGGATTTATCGTCGATCTCTGCATGTCGATCTCACAGAATTTAACTCCTACGCAATTTCACCTTTTGTTATTTTAAGAACGTATAAATAATTTCTTATTTCTATGCGCAAATAAGGAATAATATTTAGTTATTATACAAAAAATATATATTTCCCTTGGATTCCTCCCTCGTATATGTATATATATTACATATATGTTTACACAATGAACAATAATACATTACTGGCTATGCCTAAGATTAAATTCAAACTGAGGACAAGAGTTGTATGCGCGTCACTCTTTTATAGTAGTGCAGCCAACTCGTGTCGGCTTCTGATTATCTAATTCCGGTGGCGTGATATCTTGGATGATGTCATGCTTGTTTACTTGTTGGTCAATTGGTGACTGATGTCATTCCATGTATGGATCTTCACGTTGGTGTAACCAGTATAGATCTTCTTTGTTTAGAATAAAAACACGTGTTTCGACTTCTTGGTTATAGTAAAACTCTTTATTTGGTAAAATGGCGTGTTCTAGTTGACTATGCGCGAAAGAATGGCGTGATCTTTGTACGACGAAAGAATAATGACAGTTCTGCTAACTGCGATGCAGATACATAAAATAATAAGTGCTGCCAAACCATCGAATTGATGGTGCTGCCCTTGGCTGATAGGTGTGTTCGCGTACTACACTGCCACAAGTGTGTTCGGGTACTACACTGCCACAAGTGTGTTCGCGTACTACACTGCCACAACCAGCCCCCCTTTCAGTCTGTGTGTGCTTACAGACACAGACGTTTAGGGAATCGAACTTTTCTTCCCAGGCGAGTTGTGGTTTTTACTTGAGGGCCGCTGATCTCAGCTGGAGTAGGCCCTGCGTTCTCGTCGATAATGTTGTTATTGTCGGTAAATGCCGCTTTCAGCCTGTCGATTGAAATTTTTCTAATTTTGTTTCGGATGTCCAGCGTGAAATATTTCGGATGATCCGTCGTACGGCTGCTGCAGTGGTGGTCCAATTGCGTCGTTTCGCACGAAGACCTGCGTACATTGATGGAGTTCCTTCTGTATAAATGGTTTTCTTTGTGGTGTGCCGTTTGTGTCGGTCGTATCGATTCCATTGCATGTCTGAATTCTTGAACAAACTCTGCTTCGTTTTGGTACGGCTTCGGTTCGGTGAAAAAATCTGCTGGCAGTCGCAAGCTTTTTCCGTAAACTAATTCTGCTGGTGTTGCCTTTATGTCCTCTTTAAATATTGATCGAAGTCCAAGCATGATGAGCGGTAACTCGATTGCCCAGTTTCGCCGATCTTTACATTTTAGTGCTGCTTTTAGTGTACGATGAAAACGCTCTACTAAACCGTTGGCTTGGGCATGATATGCGGTTGTGCGGAGGTGACGTATACCTAGTCTTTCGTTGAGCTGCTTAAAAATTTGACATTCAAATTGTCGCCCCTGGTCCATTGTAATTTTAGAAGGTACACCAAATCGCGCGATCCATGTTTCTATGAGTGTGGTGGCGACAGTTTCAGCCGTTATGTTCTTGATAGGTGCTGCTTCTGGCCATCGCGTAAATCTGTCGACGATCGTTAGTAGGTATCGGTAATCGTTTGAAGGCGGTAGTGGGCCGACTATGTCGATGTTAATATGGTCGAAGCGTGACTCTGTGGTATCGTACCATCCGGGTGTGGTCTTATTATGCCGCTGAATTTTCAATTTTTGGCATGGTATGTACTGCCTGGCCCAGGTTGCAACGTCCTGGTGAATGCGGTAGTGGGCCGACTATGTCGATGTTAATATGGTCGAAGCGTGACTCTGTGGTATCGTACCATCCGGGTGTGGTCTTATTATGCCGCTGAATTTTCAATTTTTGGCATGGTATGTACTGCCTGGCCCAGGTTGCAACGTCCTGGTGAATGTTGGGCCAGACGAATCTTTGTTTGATGAGTCGGGTAGTCGCTCGGATACCTGGATGTGCAATGTCGTGTGTAGCGTTAAAAATTGTTTTGCGACATGATTTCGGAATGTAAGGTTTGCATTTGTTGTTTGAGATATGGCAATATATCTGTTGTGCTGAATTGAGCAGGGGCATCTTAGTCAAAATTATGCTGTAGCGGTCGTTCCCTTGAAGAATGGATTTCAGTTCACTGTCCGCATTCTGTTCTGCCGCAATGACTTCGTAGTCGATAGGTTCGCGTTGCATTACATTGATGCGTGAAAGGAAATCGGGTACTGTGTTTTCTTTACCCTTTACGTAACGTATATCAGTCGTAAATTGGCTGATGTAATGCAAGTATCGGAGATGTCGTGGCTCTGCCTTTTCGGGTTTCTGTTTAAAAGCGAAAGTGATTGGTTTGTGGTCGGTGTAGATCGAACAGCATCTACCTTCGAGTTGGTCGGCAAAGTATTTAACGCTTTTGTATACGGCGAAAAGCTCTCTTGAGTATGTACTCCAATTACGTTGAGATGTTGTTAACTTGTGGGAAAAAAATCCTAGGGGCTGCGCCTCGTCGTTTTTTATTTGGTGCAGCACGCCTCCGATACAGTTGTCTGATGCATCGACTGATAGTGTGAGTTGTGCGTTTTCCTATGGATGCGCCAGCAGGGTTGTATTGGCTAATTTTTATTTAAAATCGTTGAATGCTTTTCGCGACTCTTCGGTCCACTGAATTTTGCGTTTGTCGTTTTTGATGTTGCCCGGAATAAGAGCTTGCAGGATATCTTGAGTATGTGCAGCGCCAGGTATAAATCTTCGGTAGAAGTTGATAATTGCTATGAAACGTCGTAGGTCCTTTGCGATGGTTGGTTCCGTGTACGCGTTTATTGCCTCTACTTTTTCTGGCAGTGGCAAAATACCGTTGGGTGTGACCAGATGACCGAGATACCTCACGTTTGCCTGACCAAAAACACATTTATTGCCGTTTACAGTTAAGCCGTTTTGCTTTAAACGCTCAAACACAATTCGAAGGTGTTGCTTATGTTGAGCTTCGGTGCAGGACGCGATGCAGATGTCATCTAGGTATGGTACGACAAAGTCTAATCCTCGAAACACACTGTCGATGTGTCGTTGAAATGTTTGGTATCGAAATTCGAATAAGCCGAAAGGAGTTGTTATGGCCGTTTTTTCGATGTCATCGGGATGCATGGGTATCTGGTGGTACGCTCTTTCTAGGTCTATAGTTGAAAATATGCTTTTGCCTGCAAATACTTGATGAAATGTTTGGATATTTGTAATGGGGTACCTGTCCTTTTCGGTGACGGCGTTTAGTGCTCTATAATCCTCGCACGGTCTCCAGGTATTGTCCTTCTTAGGTGCCATATGAAGTGGCGAAGCCCATTGACATCTGGACGGCTGGAAAATACCCTTCGCCATCAGGTATTCGAATTCCGCTTTGGCGGCTTTTAGTTTTTCGGGTGTGAGGCGACGTGGTTTTGCGTTCACTGGTGGACCGCTCGTGACGATGTGGTGGAACGTTGTAGTTTTGGCAATGCGTTTATTTAGTGACGGTGCGAATAGCTCCTTAAATTCTGAGAGTAATTCTGTATATTTGTTTGTACCAGTAACAAGTTTAATGCCAGTGGTAGCTGTAGCTCGCGTTATACAGTATGTATTTAATCTCGTCGTTTTATCGATTAGTAATTTGTTTTTTAAGTCTACTAGCAGGTCGTAGTGCGTAAGGAAATCCGCGCCGATAATTGGCGATTTTACGTCGGCTATGCAAAATGTCCATTCAAATGGGCGACGGAGGCCGAGATTTAGTTTCAGAGTTTTCTGTCCGAATGTTTGCATTGGCGTTCCATTTGCTGCGAAAATTGACTGGGTAATCGTCGGTTTATGAGTGTTGTTTGTTGCGGTTGCTGGGATTACCGCGATATATCTGCTCCGGTGTCGATGAGGAAATGTTGATTGTCGTAAACGTTTTTTATGAAAAGGCGGAGGTTATTGTTGCCGTGGCCGGGCTGGCAAGCGCCTCCCATGGCTTGAGCTCGGGGTGCTAGTTTTTTTGGTCCTCCTGTGTGCTGCCGGCCGTATGGTCAAACTTGCATGGTGGCCTGCGCTTACGAGCTCTCGTCCCGTATTTGTAGTGATACCAGCATGTGTCGTGGTGTTCGCGGCTTCGTGAACTCGATCGTGTAGGTGTTGGTCTTCGTTGGTTGTCGCGGCGTGGCCATTTGATGTCTCGGAGATCCCGTGAGAGCGCGTTGATCTGGCGTTGCATTTCTAGAATTGCTTGACTTGCAGGTTCATTGCCGGCGCTTTGCTGTGAGTGTGTGTTTACTGTCTGCTGAGGGCTTTGTTGAAAGAGTTGCTGCCTTTAGTAGCCTCCATGATACGATCGGCCATCGTTGCTGCGTTGACCAATGTTATGTGCTCATCTGCGGATAGAATTGCGCGTATTTGTTCAGGCAGATTCCGGAGCCATAACTGCTTTAGGAGCTCGTCCGTAACCGGTGTAGCTGCGGCCCTTGTCCGCATTTCGGCTAACAACTGTGACGGTTTGCGGTCACCGAGTGATAAGTCGCTGAGGAGTTTTGTTAGTTTGGTTTGTGTGCTATCGGCAAATTCGTTGATGATTCGAGCCTTGAGATTTTCGTACATTTCGTTGCGTGCTGGTGGATTGGTACGGAAATCAGCTAGTTTGTACATAACGCGCGTAGGCAGTTGTCCAATTATGGTATAGTATCGTTTTTTGTCGGACACGATACCTGCCGCTTCAAATGCCGCCTCGACTTGCCAGAACCAAAGGTCGGTATGTTCCTCAACGAAATCTGGGAGCTTCACTTTTCCATGGTCCAGCGTGTCCACCCGCATTGGTGCCTGTCGCTCTGGAGCCGGTGTCTCTTGCTCGTCGTTGTGCATATTTTTATTTTCGGAAAATTTCTCACTTGTGGGGATAACCACAATGTTCTGCCGCTTCGTCGGGGTCACCAGTATGGATCTTCACGTTGGTGTAACCAGTATAGATTTTCTTTGGTTAGAATAAAAACACGTGTTTCGACTTCTTGGTTATAGTAAAACTCTTTATTTGGTAAAATGGCGTGTTCTAGTTGACTATGCGCGAAAGAATGGCGTGATCTTTGTTTGTGTGTTGATCACGTTGTATAAATTATTCAAATGTAATGTTTAATTCAAAATTACTTTATTTGCCGTCATCTCGGCTTAGTTGTCAAGTATAAAGTGAAACTTATAATTATCCCTAACTTAGCTCAAGCCACCAACCCGCATCGCGTTGCACATAGGTTTCTGCTAGTGCATACTGCGGCTAAAAATATAAGGAGTTGTCGCAGGACAATGACATTTGGTACATCATTGGTTTGGATTCCAATCAAGAAAAAAATGAAAAAAATTTTTTTAAAAAATTTTATTTTACGCCCACCTCCCATATAAGCTGAAACTTAATTTTTGACCTACAGCACTGATTTTTGGTACATAGCATTTTTATGACATTATATATGTTGGTGTTAAATTTCAATAATATCCGCCCACTTTTACGCCCACCTCCCATACAACTAAATTCTCTTTTATTAAGTCTCTTTTAGCAAATTTTGTACATCTTCGTGACATTCTGACATTGTTTTTTTCAAGGGGGGCAATTTGGGGCAGCTGAATTTTTTTTTATCGTTTAGCTGAGACTTCGGGCTTTAATTCGGTATATGTATGTCGACAGCGGTAGACAGCGCTAAAAAGATGCACCACTTTGAATTTGAAGAACATTGAAATTTTGACGTCCAAATTATGTTGTTCCACAAAATTTTTTATGCATTATTTTTTTCAATGGATTTTGATGCAAATTTTTTCTTTGATACATATTATAAATGAAAAATAATAACGAAGTTGAATTTCAATAGTTGTTTTATTGTATCAATAATTTGACTTTTGAGTAAATTTTTTGCTAATTTTGATGCTCTCTAAATTCACCAACTTTGGGCATTTCTGGACAAAAAACTAATGCAGATAGAATCCTAATACTTTGGGAAAATAATGTATAGATAGTTGGTAACAAACTGTGAAATTTTCATTCAAATCAGACAACATGAAATTTTTGAATTTCGGCCACAGATATCCCAATGTGCGTTGTGGCTCCTCTGCTGACGTTTTGCTGACCTTGCGCCTCATGCATGTTGTTAGTTTACTTTGAAGTCTGGCCACTGTTCTCACGCAAAATGTGCTAACTTAGCGACATGTGCAGAGTGGTAGGCTCTTATTACGACGGGAATTAGGGTGTGTCGTTTCCTCGCCATAACTTTAGGGTGTGTCGTTTTCTCGCGATAACTTATATGCGTAATGTGGTATTGGCTTGTTGCTAAGTGAATCATATATGCATGGCTGGGTGTTAACTCGCACCAAAGTTTTTGTACATTAACGCGGACATTTAACACGACACTTTTCCTTCAATTTGCCTGCAAATGAAGTCCATCCCACGATATCCATTATGTTCAGTTCGCTGTTACAAAACGTTTGCACATTAATTGAAAAGTAGTTTTTTCGGTTTCGGAATAGTTCTGCTTCCTCCCCACCTAAATAGTCATTCATTTTAAATAATCGTAATCAGTTGAAATTAAGTAAATTGTTTACAAGTCTCATTATGGTCCATCTGCTCGCAGGATTGCCGCCAAACGTGCGCCTATACTCTCTTTGAACCGAAACTACGGACTCCAGTGCGTGATAGCGGCGGACAATCCAAATTCTTGTTTCAGTGTCCCAATTATCCATTTTTGTTAAATGTAAAAGTCAATCTGCAAAATAAAAAATTAACCAGATTCATTAAATAGAAAAAAAGTTATTTAATTTTTTTTTTGGTAGCGGCTTTCATCAGCCACCCTGTACGAGAGCGGCGATTTATAAACATATTTATTAAAACCTCGCACTCTATATCACTTTCGTCGTCAGATTCCATTTTTTACAACATATTTATTTTCTGTTACTTGCAAACCAGCTGATAGGAAAACGTTAACATAGTTGCATATGACAGTATTTAATTAATATCATTGTGATAGTCAAAAAAAAAAGACAAGACCAAATTCGACGGTTTCTTCCTATTTCGGGTCTTACGAATCGAACTGCATCATTACTTTTTTGAGTTACAATCATGGTTTCATACAAAAATTTTTGTTGAAGTTTTTCATCAAAGTGGCCCATTGTTAGAGAAAGGCACATTTTTCGTCGGCCTCTAACTTGTTTAATGTTGACTTTTTTGGTAAACTTTCTCTGGCAAAGCTTCTCATAATAAGTCCGTCTTTAAGTTCTTAGATGACTGTAAACCCCAAAATCAATGTTTTTTGTGTCCTTATAGCCAATATGTCGAAAAAACTGAAATTTAATCCATGTTTTTTTAATGTTTTTTCCCTCACGTTTCGTCAATATTTTAATTTACCCTTTGATACATGATTATTGTGTACAAATCAGCAAGCAACGAGTCAAACTTTTTGCCGCTGTACCAATGCTCAAGGGGGGCGGCGACTTGGTGAAATCTTTCTCCATGCTCATCGGATTCAGTCGGAACTTGCTGCTCAAATGGTCCTTGTGATGGTGAAGGAAATGAATTTTTAAGGACATATTCACACCTATTTCTTCAAAAGCGTCCACCATGTCATCCACATATTTTTTCCAATCTTCAGACCGGTGCACTCCTAAGCAATGGTTTATAACGGTCATAACGGAGTTCCAGGCAACTTTTCATTTGGCCTTAGAAGTTCTCCGAATTTTGCGTTGTTCATAAGTTTTCTTATATCGGGGCCATGTTGAAGCTTATGGCAATTGGAACCGGATTTTTTGTGTTATCCACATACATCAATCCTGCTTTTAAACTATTTTTCGACGAGTCAATAAACAAGCGCCATTGCTCTGGTTTGTACTCACAGTTCATGTATTGCATAAGACCAGGAATATTTTTACAATACGAAAAAGTATTGTCGCCATTAACCTCAAAGAAATCTAAAAGCTCCTCCTGTCTTTTGCGGTATCCATACACCTTCACATCTTTAGACAATATATTTACCGATCGAAGATGATGTGCTAGGCAATCGCTTGTCTTTGCGATAATTTCAGCTGTCGTACCATCGTATTCAAACGGGCTTGGGAAATCTCCAAGTGATGACATGGGCTTTCAACTTCTGTTAGGTTATACATTGAGAGTAGATCTGTAGGCTCGGTGGAAAATGTTGGCGAAATATATCTGTCAGTTGGACTTGGACGTCTTGGTATTGGAACATTTTCTGAGTGAGATACTGGTAGCTGTGCAGATTGAACACTTTTGTAAACTGTGTTTTTTTGGAGTCTTGTAAATTTGTTCGTGCACGCGTAGCAGTTACCAGTATGATGCCCTTGTGGATCTATCCAAATCATTGGGATGCCGAACCCCATTTTTAGGCACAGTCTTTTTGACCAGTTATGCAGGTTGTTGTTGCATTGCGTGCAAATGGTATTTAGTACCCAATCTACGTCTCTTATAGCGGGCAAATCGAAATATTCCTTGTATATGCCGGCAGTTCCCGAAGATATTTTGCGTCTACTCCGAGGGCTTGTAAATTTTCCACATAAGTACGTAGCAGAACTACGATAGGCCAATTGGACACTTATTCATTTTAATTTATTTTCTTAATATACAAGGCACTAAAACAATGTTCTTTCCGCGATGTCAAAGTCATATTAACTACTGCAATCTATGCTTAAATTTTGACTCTTAGGAAAGCATCTAACGTTTCTTCCAAACGTTACTTGTTGTTATTTATTATCTTAAAAGCTTGACTCGTTGCTTGCTGATTTGTGTTGGATATTGATAGATGAGTCTTATTAAATTTAATTTAAATATTGTGTACAAATTTATGATACTTATTGATAACACTTATAAGATACAAAAAAAATAAAATAAAACAGCACACAAACATAGTTAGTGAAGCTTTTTTAAAAAATACAAAATTTGTTAAGTTTTTTTCTAATGGTTAGTTTGCTCAGAACGTGGTCTTTGCTTAAGTTTCTTACTATTGCAAGATGTCACTTAATGTATAAGTATAAAAGGGAAAATTAAAATATCGACGCAACCTGAGGGAAAAAACATAACAAAAAATGAATTAAATTTCAGTTTTTTCGACATATTGGCTATAAGGACACAAAAAACATTGATTTTGGGGTTTACAGTCATCTAAGAACTTAAAGACGGACTTATTCTGAGAAGCTTTGCCAAAGAAAGTTTACAAAAAAAGTCAACATTAAAAAAGTAAGAGACCGAAGAAAATGTGCCTTTCTCTTACAATGGGCCACTTCGATGAAAAACTTCAACAAAAATTTTTGTATGAAACCATGATTGTAACTCAAAAAAGTAATGATGCAGTTCGATTCGTAGGAACCGAAATATGGGTAAACCGTCGAATTTGGTCTTGTTTTTTTTTTTTTTGAATATCACAGTGTAATTACTTTCGTACATATCTACGCTTTTAGTTACAATTACAATTTGGTAGTCGCCAATAAACGCTATTTAAATTGCTTTGTTATTGTTGATTGTTGTATTTTATCACTTCTAAAGCTTTTATGTTTTTCACAACAATTATTTCGCTGGCCTAAACTTTTCACTTCACTTGCTGCTATGTCTTTCGATAAGGCTGGCACGTCAATGCCTCCTTTTTACTTTTGTTACTCAGGGATCGCTATCGAAAATACTTTTTCAACCGGGCGCCAGTTTTGCTACCGTCCACATAAGCAACTACTGTGCCATCTTTTATATAATCTTTCAAAATCGCATGAATGTAACGGCAAAATACTGCTGGTGAGTTCCATATACCAAAAGGCACATACTGAAATTCATACTGGCCACTGTGTGTAACAAATGCCGTGTATTTGCGCGAATTCGCATCCACCGGTACGTGGAAGAAGCCATTGGCCAGATCCAAAGTTGTGTATACGTTCGCTTCTCTAAGCTTCTCTAGCGCGTCATCAATTAGGGTCATGGGAAGATTATCCCGTATGATCTTCGAACTGAGTTTACGGTAATCGCAGCAAAGTCGTTTTGTACCATTCTTCTTCGACACGAGCACCACAGGTGAAGCTTAACTTGAACAGCTTGGGCGTATTATGCCTTCGTCTAACCACTGTTCGACTTGTTTTTCTATCACTTTTTGCTCTTCATATGACACCCTTCGTGGTGGTTGGTAAACAGGAACTTCGTCGGTGAGAACGATTTTCATATTCACTAGTGGATTATCGTCTTTCTTCGGTTCATACTGTTCAATCATCTGTCTTACCGTGCTTGCTAACTGGTTATTAAGATGACTTAGATCATAATCTGTTTCCTTAAAATCAATGTTAAAGCATTTATTTAAGAAAATGTTTGTCATCGCATCATCGTCCTTTGATACGTCATTTTTTGCCCCATCCGATTTATCACTACTCTGTGTAATCACTCTTCTCTTGAATTCAACACCATCGTCGCGAACCATCATGTCGAAATGTTTAAAAATTGAATTACCAAGGATCACCTCGTAGCTAATGTCACCTGTTTCTACGACGTGGAATGTCAAGTTTACAGGGCTGTTATCGATCAATACCATGGCCTCAAAACTACCCATCGTTGATATTTTAGCTGCACCGATACCAAACAACTGCCGTTGTTCTGGAGTTAACTTTATGGATTTGTCCAGCTTGCTAAATGTTTCACATCTCATCAGACACAAACTACAGCCCGTATCGATTAGAGCCTATGCGTCGACATTGCAAATTTTTATTTGTTTAAGTTTCAAATTAGGGCACGATTCCGATTACTTTGGCGGCGGGGTAAAAAAACCGAATTTCCGTATAAATGGGGTATGTACGGATAGGGGGGCTTCTATAGAGGTGGAATATCCAAAAATCATGTGAAAATAGCTAATATTTTTAAAAATATTCACGTTTAAAAATTCAAAAATTCGCACTAAGAACACATGTTATTTCTCCATGTTTCACAGAATTTTTCACGTTTTTCTTTCACTATAATTAAATATACACTCTTAACATTGAAATCAGTTCGATTTTCACTTTCATTTCTTAATTTTTCAGCCAAATTTAGTAATTTAAAATCACATATAAAATTTATGGCTGAAAAGTTTAGAGTGTTTATATTTACGAGGAAAACCAGCGTTGCCACACCTTAAAAACCAAAAGTGAAGAATTTTTTAGCGTTTCACAGCGTTTTTTTTATCGATATTCGCAATATACGAGTCTGATCGTAAATTGGCAAAAATGAGAAATACATAATAGGAAAATTTATAATTAATTATTATTGCAGAAAGAAGAAGAATTTGGACACAGAAGAATTTTGAACACCGGGGTTTTGGACCGACCAGGGATATTATTTTTCGAGCGCTCGTTTCTCATTTTTGCCAATTTACGATCAGACTCGTATATTGCGAATATCGATATTTTTATTTTTCCAATTATTATTATTTTTATAATATGTATTTCTCATTTTTACACATTTTCTTTCTGACTCGAATATTGAGAATATCGATATTTTAATTTCTTTTTATTTTTCCAATTAATAACATAAAATTAGATAACGCGCCATACATATTCGTTATCATCATATGGCAGCGCTCCATTTCGTCGTAATTTTTGGTAAACAAATGAGGTTCAAACAAGTGTAAAATGTAATTTTTAAAACAAAGATTTTTTAGGTAAAAAACCTGTTAAATGTGTAAAATGTGGTTTTATTTAAAAGTTAATAGTGTAATTTAATTAATTTGAAGTGAAAAATGTGAAAAAGTGCGTTTAATGTGGTGAAATAGCGTCTTGAAATGGTCCAATTTTTGCGATTTTTCGGACTTTAAGGTCGAATATCTCGTAAACTAAGCGTTTGCGGACCCTATAACCCTATATATTTTTTAATCAGGAGGACTTCCTCTTTCCAACGGTACCTTCAGATCGCGGCGCCAAAGTAATCGGAATTGTGCCCAAATTAGCTTTAGAGACTTCACCGATTGAATTTACGTGACCCTGTTCACGCTTTGTACTGGCGCCTTGCATTCGAACGACCTATGCTACATTTGTTGGCACTTAAAACACTTGAATTGTTTGTGCTTGCACTCTTTCGCTACATGCGAAAATTCGCCACATTTAAAGCACCTATTTTCGACTCTTGCTGGCAGCGAAGAATTAATGTTTTCTTGTTTGGCCCTATTACGTATTTCAACTTTCTTATGATTATCCCTCGAGTCCCGTGTTATCTTTTCGTAAGTGACTATTTGTTCTTTAAGCTCGCTTATGGTTTACGCCTGGTACAGTGTAGCCTTACTGAATTTAGAACCGGGAATGCCGTCTACAAAATATTCTAATAAACTTCCTTCATCCAAGCGTACAGATTTGCCTATCTCCATCAACGCATATAAATATTCACGGTATGATTCCCCTGGCTTCTTGAATCTTTTACCCAGTACTTTATGAACGTCAGCCGCCGACAACTTGTTACCAAACTCCTTGATTAGAGCAGATGTCGGGGAATTCCAGTTACGCAAACTAGTTTGACTACTTACAAAAAGTTTAGCGGCACCACGTAGTAATTGTTTCGCATATATAAATTTGTGAACCTCGTTCCAATTTACAATTTCTGCATTCTCTTCGATCTGCTCAGTCCACTTCTCTACATCGGACGTGTCATTGCCATCAAAGGTTGAAAGGCTTTCCTGACTATCTTTAAAGGTAAAATGTGCGGTGCGTACAAGTGTAGCTGATGATCTAGCTGGAGATTCAATTGCGGATTGATTTGACTGGAAACCATCATCGTCATCGTCGTCGTCGTCACCATCGTCGATCAGGCCTAAATGTCGGAGCAGTCTTTCCCTAAGTTCATGTTTACGTCCGACTATTCCTAACCCCAAGCTTCTTAATTTTTCCTTCAAGGTCACTACCGTCATTTTTAAGACAGCGTCCGCGTCTATAGCATCTGTATTCATGTTTACAATACTTATAATACATACCTATCAATTATATAAAATGTGAATTTAAATATTTAAACTTATAGGTTATCAAGGTATAATTATAATGAAATTGTATTGTAGCGTGATGATTATAAAATACAAGTTATTTTGATAGTGATAGATCGACGATCAATTTCAACCTACATATGTACACAAATTCATAAACAACTTAGGTTTAATGCTTTAAGTGAGATTTAGATTATTGACAAATTACGCGTAAATAAACATACAAGGATATTTTAACGCACCCTAATTGTTATGAAATCGTTATATGACAGCAAAACAATCAATCAATTCGAACATTAATTCAAACGTAAAACATATTTTGTTAACAATTTATTATCGAAATTCTTTACTTGTGCTTCTAATTGTTGTGCGTATATGTGTACGTATGTTTGTTGGCGTATTACTATAAGGTTATAACACCTTCAACTTACACGCTACGTTTATATGTACGTGCTCACAAAAACTTTCACTTTTCAAAATACACGTCACATACGTGCACATACACTCACTAATTTCGATCGCTACTTTACTCTATATGTGGGGATTGCACCCACGCACTTACGAAGTGGCTTCTTCCGTTTAAATAAAACTCACGCTTACAAACTTTGACTATTTTGTACTTTGGAAGATGATAATTTTATTTCATAGCTCGGATGAATTACAATAGAACGATTAGCGATTAACTTTAAGTTTATACAAGTAAAATATTTTAGTTTATAAAAATACAAAAAGATATTGGTGTTCGAGTTTCTTTTAAAAAATGATATACTTCGGTCGTCTTCAGATAAGTCTATCAGATGCGCACGGCTACGCGTTTTCTCATCAAGTATTTTTCTAGCCCTCGCACTTTTTGGTTTTTCGCTTGTTGTTCGAAAGTTGCGAGCTTTATGCGAAAAAGGGTTTCAGTGTTGCTCAACCCCGCAGCGTTGCTCAACCCCACAACTCGGCCATCCTGCATTGTTTTCGACCTCGAATACGCCGTCGTCTTTGTTATGAAAGTTTGACCATGGCTTCATAAATTCTGCACAAGTCGTCGTTCGTTTTGGACCTTCGGATACGCCAACTTTTTTAACATCGTAGGTATTATTAGCTTTGACTTTAGTAATTTGGTATGGACCCAAATATTTTGGTTTTAATTTGAGACCACCACCAAATTGCGTTCTCTTCACGGCGACTAGATCGTTTATTGCATATTGGTTAGCTTCTTTGCGTCTAAGGTTATATGTCTTTTTGTTTTCAGCTTGGATCTTCAATATTTGTTCTTTTGCATGTTGTCGTATTTCGTCTCTTCCTTCTTGGAGTTGTGACCTTATTTCTTCTTCGATGAGTTGTTTGATGTTTAAGTCGTTAATAATTCGAAAGGTGTCATGTCAATACTTCTGTTGTAAGTGGAATTTATTACTTATTGTACTCTGTCTCTGAATTTGTACCATTTCGTCGGATCATTCTTGCTTAGTTTCGTTAAAACATTAATAATAATCGTGTTTAGTCGCTCTATTTGACCATTGGCGCGCGGCAAGCGAGTCGTTATTTTAACATGTTTAATGTTCTCGTCTTCACAATAACGCCGAAAATCGTCAGACGTGAAAGCTGATCCACGGTCTGTGATTATGTGCCTTGGATTTCCGAATGTTGTACTTTGTATTTTCAAACGGCTGATAGCTTCGTGTGATGAAGTCGTCTTTGTTGGGTATAACCAAGTTTTGTGAACGAATCAATTACGGCGAATATATGTTTATAGAGTTTATTGGTTGACTCTAGTGGACCAAGAAAATCTACGTGATACGTGTAAAGAGGATTTGCTCCTTTATGAAGTGGATGCAATTCACCTTCTTTTTTACCCAATTTTCTATTTGACACAATGCATGCTACACAATTGTCGATATGCATTTTTATTTTCTCTTCAAGCTTTGGAATAAAAAATTCGTGACAAATCAAATCTTTTGTTTTTTTAATCGCAAAGTGCCCCTTTTCATGAGCGCATCGAATTATCTTTGCATGCTTTTGGGTACTACGAATAGTTCGATATCGTTGACTATTTTGTGAAGAATACCACCTTTTTCAAAATAGTCGTTGTAACTTTGTTTTTCTTGTAGAACTTGCTTTATCGTATTTAGTTCTTCGTCGTGTTCTTGTGCACGTCGTAAGCAAGCAAGAAAATCGTTATCGCTTATCATCATTATTGGATTGCGGCTAAGAGCGTCAACGTGCCTCATTCGACTTCCAGATCGATGTTCTACTTTATAATCGCATTCTTGCAGAAAAAGGATCCATCGCGCGACTCTTGTATTCAAATCCTTTTTCTCAAGCGTTTTTGTTAAAGCGTTACAATCAGTTATTAGTTTAAAGTGTATACCCAATAAGTACACTCGAAACTTTTTCAGCGCTTCTATTACAGCTAATATTTCTAATTCGTAACTGGAATACTTACGTTCGGCTTCGGACGTCTTTTTGCTCATGTAATAAATTGGATGTAATTCGTTGTCATCTGGTAGTTTTTGCAGTAATACGGCACCATAGCCGTCAGCGGAAGCGTCTGTATGAACTTCAGTTTCATACTTCTGATTGAATATACCTGACACCGGTTTTTCGCTCAGAATTTTCTTCAGTAAATTAATTGCAGCTATCTCGTCTCGATTTATTTGGAACTTTTTACCTTGTTTCGTCAGATCAGATAATGGTTTGGAAATTAACGCAAATGATGGTACAAATTTCCGAAAGTATCCGGCTAAACCCAGGAAACTTTGTAATTGTTTTAAATTTTTCGGCAATGGGTACTTAACTAAAGCTTCGATTTTACTTGGAGATGGCGAAATTTTTTGATTTTCAATCACATGACCCAAAAATTCTACTCGCTCTTCTAAAAATTGACATTTTTTCCAATTAATTACAAGTCCATAGTCTTTACACTGATTCAACACTTCTTCTAAATTACGCACTGCATCATTTTCGTTCATGGCTGGTACGATTATGTCGTCTATGTAAGGAAGTGCTATCCCCTTACGCATTAAATCACGGAAAATTGCACTGACGTGTCTTTGGAAAACACCCGGAGAGTTCGACAAGCCAAATGGAACTTTTAAAAACTGATACTGTCCGCCATGTGTAACGAATGACGTGTATTTGCGGCTAGATTCAGACACAGGTACATGGAAAAATCCATTTTTTAAGTCAATTGTGCTAAATATTTTTGCGTTTTGCAATCGGTCTAGCTGGTCTTCAATCAAAGGTAACGGAAATCTATCTTTTGCAATTACTTTATTTAATTGTCTATAATCTACACACAATCTTGGACTACCGTCTCTTTTTTTACTAAAACCACCGGACTACTAAAATCAGAATTTGAATTTTCAATTATGCCGTCTTTGATCCACTGATCTATTTGATCATCAACAATGCTTCTTTGTGTTAGTGGCAGTCTACGCGGTCTAAACGATATTGGAGTTTCATCGCTTAAAACGATATTCATTTGCACATTTGTTGATTTGCACTTATTCGGCTTATATTCGCATACCATATTACGCACTTTTTCTTTCGCTTCCACACTATTTGTTTCATCAATATCAAAATTGTCTACTACCGAGTCCACTTGCAAAAACGTTTTCTACATTGTTACAAGGAAGTTTTCGAATAGAAAGTCCATCACGATTTATTTGTATATCTGCTTGCAAACAAAAATCTTCGCCGATCACTACGTCAATGTCCATTAATTTTGATTGGACCACCAAAAAATTTAAACAAAACTCTTGATTTTCGATACTTATATCAATACTAAGTTCTCCAATTGGTTTAATATTATTACTTGCCGTACGTTCACCAAAACCTATTAAACAAATGTTTGTTTCTTTCAACACAGGTTGTCGTAGCGACTTGAAAACATTTTCCGTAATTAAATTAAATTTACTTCCCGTATCAAATAAGCAATAGTATTTCTTTTGATCGATAAACACTTCTTTGTTCATAATACTGCCCCACCACATTAAAGTAGACGTTTCTTCGAATTCGGCCAACCACACTTCGACATCGTTTTTGTCACTTTCATCAAACCAACGAATAGAGTCTTCTATGTCACGAAAGTTCAACGAAAAACGAGACATTTGTGTTTTTTCTGTTTCTTCCCCTCTTTTGCACGCTGTAGGCTTATCGTCGTTTCTGCCCGTCATATTTCTTGCAACACGTTCGCTTTCAGCATTTCTCCTTTGTTCTTGCCGTTGTTGACATTCAAATGTGATGCTACTTGCGCCAGCGTCGTCAAAGCTGCGCATAACATCACCATCATCGTCGTCGTCATTGTCTTCGGCATCTTTGTCGTCATCTTCATCTTCGTCGTCACATTCTATATCGTCGTTCTCTGCTGCTGCGCATAGCAACGTAGCTCTTTGCAAATTTCGAAATATGTGTAGCGTCAAATTACTTACACTGCACGTCAAACCTAATACGTTACAGATTGATAGCAAATCGGCCGCTTTCAAACTGTTTTCTATGAAGATCAATTTCTGTGTATAGCGCTCATCGTTTTCGTCGAATTCATAGCCAGTAAATTCCCGTAAGCGTTTTCGGTTTAGTCTATCTCCTTCTGTTTCGAAAATGAATTTGTGTAGAGCCGTTATACATTCTTTTCGGCTTGCTCTTAGCTTCTGACGAACAAATTCGAAATTCTGCAAACACGCCATGACTGTACACAATTATTGCATCACTTTTTAACAAAATTTTTGAACTTTATGCTTCCTTTTAATTTAAACACTTTTCTTTTCACGATGATTGAGTCTATGCTTCTTTTGGTTGAGCCTTTTGCTTCTTTTTAATTTAAACACTTTTAGTTGAGCCTAATGCTTCTTTTTTCTAGCACTTTTTACTTCACGATGATCGAGTCTATTTTTCTTTTTAATTTTTCTTTTAGTTGAGCCCCCAAAATATGTGGGGATTGCACCCACGCACTTACGAAGTGGCTTCTTCCGTTTAAATAAAACTCACGCTTACAAACTTTGACTATTTTGTACTTTGGAAGATGATAATTTTATTTCATAGCTCGGATGAATTACAATAGAACGATTAGCGATTAACTTTAAGTTTATACAAGTAAAATATTTTAGTTTATAAAAAGATAAAAAGATATTGGTGATTGAGTTTCTTCGGTCGTCTTCAGTTAAGTCTATCAGTTGCGCACGGCTACGCGTTTTCTCGTCAAGTGTTTTTCTAGCCCTCGCACTTTTTGGTTTTGCGCTTGTTGTTCGAAAGTTGCGAGCTTTATGCGAAAAAGGGTTTCAGTGTTGCTCAACCCCGCAGCGTTGCTCAACCCTCATATATGTACTGTTTCTTTTCTCACTTATATTTATATTTTCCGTATGGAAATTTCTAATATATTTCTTAACCTTCTGCTTACACGTTGTTTATTTTATTTGTCTTCTTACTTCCTCTATTTAATTTATTACTTAACTTCTTTACCTTACTTTCGTCTTCTTTTTGCTCATTTAGATCACCTTCTTCTTATTTATTTCGTCTTCAACTTCTTCTTTATTTCGTCTTCAGCTTCTTTAACTTCTTTATTTCGTCTTCAGCTTCTTTAACTTCTTTTTTATTTCGTCTTCAACTTCTTTAACTTCTTCTTTATTTCGTCTTCAGCTTCTTTAACTTCTTCTTGATTTCGTCTTCAACTTCGCCTTCTCGCTCTTTTTTCAACTGCTATAATTGGTATACACTGGTATGGCAACGGCGGAGTGCCGCTGAAGTTTGCAATTGGGCTCTGCTTGTATTGAGTTGTGCGTAAACGTAGACTCCTCTGCTCAAGCGAATGTTCTGCTCGCAATGCTTATGTCTCCGTCGGCACAGGAGTATGCGAATTAGATCTGCTCGTAACAACTTGTGTGCTCATACGTATGCAAATTATTCATTCTTCCACTTAGATGTGGAAAAAAAACAAATTTTTTTAAAGTTTAATCATTTATTGAAGTTTACCTTATGACTACTTAATTTCGACTACTTAATACTAACAATTATGTCTTAACTCTATACCTATCAATAATTTATGGTCACATTGCACTTCAATGTGACCGTATAAAATTCGGCTGCGCTGACGTTGTTTTCCGCAAATTGTTATTTTGCGTTTCCTGTTTTTGAGTTAATGCAGACGTGTCGTCAGCAATTTTGGTTTATTAATTTTATACTTGTGTTTTTAAGCAATTTTGGTTTATTAATTTTATACTTGTGTTTTTATTCGCTTGTTTATTGCTGTGTTAGCTAATTTATTATTATCTAACTAATTTGGTGTTAACTCCTCCGCCCTTAAATTCGAGCGTCCTCGTTCGAAGGATCTTCACAAAATTTAGGTAGATCGTCAACGCATACTTTCGTGGTATTACAGCCGGTTATTATTTTATTTAGTCTTCTATTTACTCTATATTTTTTTAATTTTGCTTTTAATAATACAAATATGCCTACAGTTATTATTATTGATATAATTGTTACATTTGCAGAAAAATAAATATAATTTTTTGTCTTTAGCAAAGAAATTTCTTTTTCTTCATTTAATTGTAGTTTTTTTATGGACTTGAGAGATAACATTTCTTCTATCTTACTATTATTTGCCATTGGTTGCAATATTGCTGGTAAAGGATTGCTACTAGTTATTACCTTAGAAAAATAGCTTTTACCATCTATTTCGATATTAGTATTGTAGTGTTTTATTAAATACGTGCCATTTAACTTCATTGTTTCGTTTTCAAATTTTACGAAACCTGTATATTGGTTTAGAAACAATACATCATTTGTTATTTCTTCAATCTCTTTTACATGATGATTATTAATTTTCGTACAATTGTCGACTTTACTTTTTAGCAGATGTGCTATGCATGTGCTATTCGTAATATCTTCTACTATATTTCTTGAACATATCGATAATTTATTATATGACTTACATTCTTTACTTTTTCCGTAAACTTTATTCTGGCAAATTAAAATTGATTTAAATTCGATCTTATTTATTAATTCTTTTTCTTTTATTGGTCTTATTTCTAAAGTTTTACAATCGTTTTGCTCTGTGGTAGGCAAATTTATTATATAAATTAAGCTTTCTTTATTTGAAGCGATTTTTATTTCAGCAAATTCTAATGCTTCATCTACATTAACGAATGGTATGTTTTCATCTATTAAAAATTGTTTAGTTATTTCCATTTCTTTATCAGACAATATGTATGAATTTATTATGTTAGATTTGGCCCAGTGTATGGCGTATGCTATATTAATTAGCTCTTCCTTTATAATTTCTAATTTAAATTTTATTTGTAATATTAAGTCATTCGCAACTTCTTTTTCTTCTTTCACTACTTTAGATATCTTATTAGTATTGTCTATGATTTCGTTTATTTTCGCATTTGTCAGTTTGTTAATTATTAGCTGTCTATTATTACTTCCTAGCACATTATTGATTTTTTCCATTAAGATATTGTAATCGGCATGGTCTGGATTTCCGGCAAACCATTTCCATGCGGAGCCTATAAAGTCTAGTGATCTCCTAACTTTACTGTTTATTCTAATTCTATCAAGATAATTTTTCGATTGGCTTATGAGGGATGTCAGGATGGGTTTCAATGGATGGTTTGCTAATTTATCATTAATTGTCATTTCTACACGATTTATTGTGCTGTCATAGTCTTGTAATTCAATTGTATGGATTATTTTGAATGTGCCTGTTTGTAGTTTTGCGGGACCTGCGTCGATTGTGACTAGTTGGGATGATGAATAGTCTAGTATTTGTACGTTTCCGTATGCCATGCAGGCAAAAAGTCTAAAAAAACAAATAATATGTATTTCTGTCAAAAGTGTAATAATAAGCGTACTATGCGCTCTTTTTATCCTTATAAAAGAAAAAAAATATTTTATTTATATATATATATTTTTTTTTATAATAAGCGTACTATGCGCTCTTTTTTATTTATTTTTTGTTCATTGTTTTGATTAATTTTTAATTATTTTTTCCTATTTCCTATTTCCTATTTAATTTTTTTTTTTTTTTTTTTTTTTTTTTTTTTTTTTAACTTTTTATAAGGCTTTTGTGGACTACCTTGCCGGTTTGTGTTAAAACTGTAGAATTCTTATTTTCTTTTACTATTTCTTCTTTGTACCGTGAAGTTAACTTATTTCCGTAACGTTTATTGATTCTAACATAGATTGTCTGTCCAATTTTATATTCTTTAAATGGGCTTCTGTTTTTATTGTGAAATATTAGGTCTTTCTCTTGTTTTTGTTTTATTCTTTGTATGTTATTCTGTCTTGCCTCTTCGTACTGGTCGGGATTAGTGAATATTCTTCGTCCAAAAAATGATTCAATCGGTTTTTGTCCTGTAGTTGTGTGAATTGAATAATTGTACTCATATACTGCCCTGTCCAGCAGTTCTTCAAAAGATCTTTCTGTCTTTTCCGATTTTAAACACCTTAAAATTTCTGATAGGGTTGAATGGAATCGTTCAACCTGACCGTTAGCTGTACTAGTATGTGGAGGTATCCTATGTATTTTTATTCTGAGTTGGTCTTCTAACATAAAAGTTATTGAGTTGGAATTTAATGATTTTTCATTGTCTATTATTATGTTTTGTGGAACTCCAAAATTGAAAATGATCTGTCTAAGTGGTTCTCTAATGTCTTCTGTAGCTCTTGATTTTAATATTTTCGCTTGTGCGTATTTTGAGTACTTATCTATGGCAGTCAGTATTAGTTTTTTTCCGGTAATATAGATATCTATATGGATTATCTGTCCTGGGTATTCGGGAATAGGAGTTGCTTGAATTTTTGGGTTATTGGGATGTCTGTCGTACTTGTTTTCTGCGCATACGCCGCATTGTTTAACTATTGCTTTAATTTTCTGGAGCATTTTAGGGAAATAAAATTTTTCTATTAATTGCTGTTTATTTTCTACTGGGTTTCGATGAGCTCTTTTATGTGTTCGTAGTATTTCATTCTCTTGTTGCTCGTTTGTAATGAGATCTTTAACTTGCGTTTGTGTGTACCTAGCTTTGTAGTTCTTGAAGTGTAGGGGATAGATTTGTTGAATCTGCCCCATTATTTTTTCGGTTGTGAATATTCCATTAATAACTGAAGGGTTGAGGTAGCGCTTTAGTATTGCTGTCAAGTCGTCTATTGAATAATTAGGTTTAGTCAAAATGTGCCTATGGTACGTAGGGAAGGGTATTTTGAATTGATAGCTATCGATTTGGTCTGTTAAGATCCAAATTTGATTTTTGAATACATTTATTGGGGTATTAATGGTCGGAATTAAATTATGCGAAGAGCTTTCGTCTGAATTAGTGGCAACTGATAACGAATTTATTTCAAATGGTCTGGAGAGTGCGTCTGCAACAACGTTTGCTTTACCTGGTTTGTATTTTATTTCATAATGATATTCTTCTAAAATTGCCTTCCATCTTTTCAATTTGGAATTATTGTTTTTGTTACTGAGTGCGTACGTAAGGGGTTGGTGGTCCGTATAAATGGTTATTTTAGCAGTACCATACAAATAATTTCTGAGGGAATTGAGTGCCCAGATAATGGCAAGCATTTCCCTTTCGTTAGTTGCATAGTTTTCCTCTGTTTTGCTTAAAGTTCGTGAAATGAAAGTGATTGGTCTTCCATTTTGCTCTAGGACTGCTCCTATTGCATGTTTGGAAGCGTCGGTGGTTAGAGAGAATTCCTTTTTATAGTCTGGATATTGAAGAATCACATCTTCGGAAGTGAGTGCAGATTTAATTTTTTCAAAGGCTTCTTTTGCTTCGCTATTAAGTGTAATGGGGACTTTTTTCGACATATTTTTCGAGATGCGACCTTCTTCGCCGCGGAGTAGGGTTGTTAATGGTTTTGCAAGTGAAGCATAACTTCTTATGAAGCGTCTATAGTAACCTGAAAGGCCGAGGAATGACCTCAAATCTTTAAGGTTTTTGGGGTATTGGAAATTGACTATTGATTGAACCTTGGCGGGATTGGTTGAGATGCCGTCTGATGAAATAATAAAGCCTAAAAATTCCACTTTGGTTTTAAAAAATTCACATTTATCAATCTGAACTTTCATATTAGCTTTATTTAGGGTGTCAAAAATTGTATCAATGTGTTTTTGGTGGGACTCTTTATCTTTGCTGAATATGACTATGTCATCTATGTAGACGTAGCATATTTTCCCTATATGGTCTCTTAGGATGTCATCAAGCGCTCGTTGGAATATACCAGGGGCGTTTTTAAGCCCAAAGGGTAGTCGCGTGAATTCATATTTTCCGTTGTTCACGGAAAAAGCTGTCTTCTCAACATCGGATTCCTTAAGAGGAATCTGGTGGAAGCCACTCTTCAGATCGATTACAGAAAATATTTTGTTGTCTCCTAGTTGAGAAAGTACCTCGTTTATTTCCGGTATTGGATACCTATCTGACACGGTGACACTATTCAGTTTTCTATAATCGATGACCATTCTATACTTTTTCTCTCCCGATGCGTCCTCTTTCTTGGGGACTACCCATATCGGAGAGTTGTAGGGCGATCTGGATGGTCTTATTATGCCGTCTTCTAATAGTTTATTTATCTGTTTATCTATTTCGTCCCTGAGGGAAAATGGGTAAGGGTAGGATTTCGAGTAAACTGGCGTTTCGGAGTTTGTTCTTATTTCGGCCACTACTTTGGTGGTGTAGGTCAGTCTTTCGTTAGGTTCGGAGAAAAGATGGCTATGTTTATGGATGAGTTTCCTCATTTCTTGTCTATCTTGAGTATTCATATGCGTGTCCCGTTTACGTCCTGTGTTTTGTATTCTTTTAGATGAATTTTCGTGTGGTTTGCTATAATCATAAAATTATCCTTACTATGGATTATTGCGTTAATTTCTTTTATGCTGTCATTACCTAATATTCCGTGAAATGTGGTTAAGGTGGGTAGTAGGAAAAACTTTAATTGATTTTTGAGCTTAAAAAGATTTATATATGTGTGATGGGTGATCTTTATTTTGCCTCCTATCGAGTTTGCATGAAATGGGCTATTATTTTCTATTATTTTCCTTGCTAAATGAGGCTGTATGTAGTTCTTGTTAGAACCTGTGTCTAGTAGTATTTTAAGAATTTCTCCGCTCCTTGTTCTACATTCGAAGTAAGGAAGCGAAGAAGTTTTCATTCTAAAAAATGTATATCTGTTGGGTCTAGGATTTCGGGTTGGTTCTGATTGTAGTTGAGAGAGTCCTGGTCAAGAATATGGTGGTATGTTGGTTCTTCAAGAGGGTTTGCAGAATTGGGGCCTTCCGGCTGTATCTGAGAGCAGTTTATATGGAAATTTCTTTGAATTTTGTGGGGTGGATTCGTAAAATTCGAACTTGGTCCTTCCTGTCGTTTTCCGGCATACTTGAAGTTCGGTCTATTGGCATAATTTATTGCGTTTGTTCTAATACTTTGGTCTATGTCCATCGGTTCCGGTTTTGGTAATGGTTTTTGCGCTAGAGGTCTTGGGGGTGGATTGTTGTAAGGATTATATTGTGGATTGTTATAGGTGGACTGTTGAATGGTTGATAGGTGCGTTGTGCGAATTGTTGTGGGCGGTATGCGTTTGGCGAAAATGCTTGTTGTGTGCGTGGCATATATGCGAGTTCTGGGTGAAAATATTGTTGAGAGGGTTGTGTATAGACTTGTCTTTGGAAATGTTGGTGTTGTGGCTTTGGGGGAAGTTGTGGTCTATCCATTCTGTAGGGTGTATTGTAATTGTTTGCGTGTGTGGTTCTAAAATTTTGGTTTTCTAGCTTCATGCAAAGGTGCAGAGCTTCTGGCAGGTCGGCAGGTTCTTTCATACCAAGCAATTTGGAGAGGTCTCCTGAAAGTCCTCGTACGAATGTATCGAGTGCTTTCTCCCTATAGGTTCGAGAAAGAATTTCTATTGATTCTTCGCTCATCTCCATACAGGCGATTTTGTTAAGAATTAGTGACAGATGTGCGTATACTTGCGAATAGAAGCTTTGTACCGATCGACGTCCTTGGATAATGCACGTCATTTGATATTCCAATGTACTTAAATCTCTTTTATCCGCGTAATGCGTTGTTAAGCATTTAGAGATCGCTGTCCAATTCAGCGGTGTGTTGTAAGATTCGAGTACCGCGTCGGCCTTACCAACTATTTTATTCCTAATTACGTTTAAGATTCCAAAATATTTTGGAGTGCCTATCAAATTTTCATAGATTTTGAGGATGCGCTCAACGCTTTTCCTCCAACTGCTAAATTCGGTGGGGTTTCCGCTAAATTCTCTAAGTGACCTGACAACGTCTGGGATTTTGTCCATATCTGAAAGATTGTTCCTATAACGTTCGTCAATCGTTTGGTCCACTATGGGTGCTGGGATCATGTCATTCTTAATTATACTTTGTATTATGTTTCGTCCATCTGTGAGTAGTAATTGACCTAGTAGTTCTCTTACTTGATTTGCTAAATCGGGTTGTGGAGGATTTGGATTAGGTGAGGGTAGTACTGGTGGCCTTATGAGGTTATTGGGATTTGCCATTTTTTTTTTTCTCTTTTACTTATTTGAGGATTACGAAATATTAAAAAAAAAAATTTATTTATTATTTTATTTTCGCTAAAACTAATATTTCCTATTTTTTCGTTGTTAACCCTTATAGGAAAGGTAGCTTTTCTACTCTGGAGGGTCCGCAGAGTTAAGCGTTGTTATAGGTTTTTTATTTATTTTTAGTTACTGGCTGTACGAGCCTTTTGTTATTTAATTTATAATTTATAAATCTCTGGAGGGTCCGGGGGAATCGCAGAGTTTTTTATTTGTTATAAGCTGGAGGGTCCCCCCGAAGGTGGTGAATCGCAGCTTTAGTTTTTGTAAATTATTGGCTGTACAAGCCGTGTTTTATATTCTAAGATTTTATATATGTACCTAAATCTAGTTTATTTGATTCGAACTATGTATTCGGAGAAACCAAAAGATGAAATTTATTGTCTTCTTATTTTATAACAAGATCTAGTAGTGCTTATTTTTAGATAAATTTATTAATATAATATCTATTTGCTTAAAGTTTATTAATATGGTATTTATTTAGCTAACAAACTTGGCTTTTCAATCGATTTATTAAATTTGTCTCTTGTAAACTGAATTTAGAATTATATATTTACATTTGAAATGTAACTTGAGCATTTATTTATTTAAAACAAAGGTGTTCAAGAATATTTTTATTATGTTTGACTTATCGATTTACTTACATTAATACTAATTTGAGTCGCATACTGGTGAAGGCTTCTGTTTTCCGGGCTGGCTGTCCTATGACGTCCTGTTTGGATTTGTTTATAATCTTACTGAGGGGCCTTTATTTCCCGTGATGCTGCCTTGTTGTGTTCCTCGGGTGGAGTGTTGTATTCCGGGTAGCACTTCCTGCTTTACCCGTCGTAGCACTATAGTATGTGGCACTGTTGAACTTTATACGATACTGTTCAATTCAGGTAGCACTTTCTGCTTTACCTGTTGCACTATATTCGTTCGATTAGGTAGCACTTTCTGCTTTACCTTATGCACTAATTTACTAAATCCACGCGAAGGAACACTTTTTTTTTTTTAGCTCGGGCGCCAATTATTCATTCTTCCACTTAAATGTGGAAAAAAAACAAAATTTTTTAAAGTTTAATCATTTATTGAAGTTTACCTTATGACTACTTAATTTCGACTGCTTAATACTAACAATATGTCTTAACTCTATACCTATCAATAATTTATGGTCACATTGCACTTCAATGTGACCGTATAAAATTCGGCTGCGCTGACGTTGTAACTCTGCTGTGGTGTTGTTGTTGATTTCCGCAAATTGTTATTTTGCGTTTCCTGTTTTTGAGTTAATGCAGACGTGTCGTCAGCAATTTTGGTTTATTAATTTTATACTTGTGTTTTTAAGCAATTTTGGTTTATTAATTTTATACTTGTGTTTTTATTCGCTTGTTTATTGCTGTGTTAGCTAATTTATTATTATCTAACTAATTTGGTGTTAACTTGTATGTACGTATGGTCGCCTCGTCGCTGAACTAGAATTGCGTTCTTTTCTTTTTCACCGTTTGTTGGCGTCGCTGAGGTGGTTGCTGCTTATAAAGTTGCTTCAGTGGTGACCAACTCCGTTAGGTTTTACCGTTCATATGTAATACATATATTTTTATATGTTCATGTATACATATGTATGTAACGCTGAAAAAATAGCGTTAAAATATTCCGTGAACTTTGGTTACAAATGCGTGCTGTTATTGCAACAAGCGTATGTGTTACCTTCTACCGGTTACTCCAATTTACTGCTAGTCATCCACCAATATGAATGTGATGGTCACAAGTGCGTGTTTTTAGTGCAACAGGCGCAAATGCTGTTTTGCTCAAATTATATTTACGTCGATTTGTATATACGAGTACGTATTCCGGCACGAGTACGTATCGCGGCACTGAATATGTATTCCGGCACCGAATATGTATTCCGGCACGAGCCCCCAAGTATAGGCGGTTATATTTACAACTACAAAATAAATATTATCACTATCCTGCAATATTCTTAGCTTAGAGGCTGTTAAAATATCGCTTATAGTAATATTGGCAAAGTGTTCGACAAATAGCAAAATTTTAGTATCATCACTATCTAAAATGACGGGATCAAATATGTTATGCTTTCCTAGTGTTACTGAATGAACTATGTTTGTGAGGTCTGCTAGTACTGCCCTGTTTCTTGCTGTAGCCAACCCAAATAAATGCCCTGTGTCCAAAATTTTTCTTTTGTAATTTTAAGTAGGTCATTCATTGCTCGGGTCAGATTATTTATTCTTTTCTGAGGCTGAGTGTTAATTGTAATCTGTCGTTCATTAGCCTCAATCAGTTCACGTTCTTTGGTTGCGACCTCGTTAAAATCGTCGAAGTCGGGTGTCCCTGCGATGTATTTCAGTGCAGTACCTATAATGTTGATACCACGTGAATGTCGGTGATGGGTCTTCAGAGTCTCCAATAAAACGAGGATCTGACCAACATCCGCTTGGAGCAATTTCCTTGCAGGAGAATGTGGAAACTGTTCAAGCAGCCCTTCCGTATCTGTCGCTATAGTTTCATAATTCTTCAAGTTAGTTTTATGTAGCAAAATGCCATATTGGTCGTGAATAGCAACTTTCCCAGTTGAAATCATCATGTAGTGTGAGTTGGTGTAATTAAATAATTTCGCCTGCGCCCAGAAAATAACCGTCAAAAACGAGTATATGTGAAAAATTATCATATTTTATTATTTTATATTTAATGGGGATGTCCACAGCTTAGTCCGATTCTCTCCTCACTCCCTCGCTGGCTACGTCTAGGCGCGACGTGCAAATCCTTAAGCTTGTTGATTTAAGCGTTGTTTTTATTTTTAATTAAAATTTTGGTTGTTACTCGCGGGTATCGAGCTCGCGGCCACCTTGCGAATTGTTAGACTATTATCCTTTTCTCTTCACTTATACTTTTTTTAAACTTTTATTTCTCCTGCTATGCAGGAGCAGCCAAATCTTTTCGATTACAGAGTCGGTCTTAGACTAACTATTTCCCTAAAAAAAGCCAATTCCTAACTTAACGCTACCCTAAGCGTCGCTGCCGCTGCCACTGCGGTTCGCCGTTGTTGTCGTTATTGCTGTCATACGCTACTCTGCAGACAAAGCGTCAGCACTTTCCGTACCTATGGGAATGTTATTGTCGCTGATTTGGCATACTGTTGTTATTGCTGTTGTTGTCATGCGCGGAAGGTAAGTTGCATCGTAAGCACTTCGATGCACTACAGGTGAAATGAATAAACAGATGGTGGTTTGGCTATGTGTGTTAACTTATATTTTTATAACATACTCTAGTATAATTGCTAACTTGGCTTCAATAGGGATGAAATTGTTCGGTCTACTGTTTCGCTTTGGAAGCAAATGTGGTTCCAGCATCTCTCAAAGCTCATCAAATACACATGGTGGCATCCGAAAATTTTCGACGAAACGAGCTGGATCATTCCGCAAGTTCAAAATCAGTGACAAACCTCCCCTTCTCATTCCTTGCCTTGACATAAGGGCTCACCCAATGACAGGGTTGCTTTATTCTGTTGTTTCCAGATTCCATGATAGTCATGAATGTACCACAGTTCATCAATATCATCAAATTTAACCTAAAATATTAGAAATATTTGCGAGTATTTTGCGATATGTCTTCTTCTTAATCCTTCTTTAAATTTGAATGAAATCTATTTAAGCGGTCAAGAAGATAGCTTGTGTTCCTGCTTGTCTTACATATATTTTTATTTCCGGTCTTTCTAAAGTTATAACTTGATCTACTTCAACAAAAAATTCAAATTAATTAGTAAAACGTACATATATACTTACCTACGTATTGTCAACACTTGAGTCCAATATATTACCGGGCTAGGTAGCCAAAGGTCAACGCTGTAAATGTTTTTAATAAAACGCGAGAATTTACTGAACACCCGTCCGTTTATTTCATTCATCAGCTTAAGACTAAAGTTGTACAATTGGCAAACTTTGATTAGACAGCGATCATGCGAATTAATTCCCGCGACGAGGGAAGTAAAAAAAAAATATACATATTTTATATCCGTGAACGCGCGGATGAAATAACAACACGTGTGGTTCTAGTGGATTGCCAGATACAAATGAACTCTTTATTTTCGAAATACTTATATTTATACATTTTGGTCTTATTTACTTAAAGATAAAGCTAAAGCTGAAGTGTAAGCATCAGCTTGATTAAATCCAGATCAAAGAAAGAGTTAATTACAATATTATACTATGTTCGGACCGACTAAGCTAACACATTTGTATGTTGTGGAACGTAAGTCGTTCGGACCGACAACTCACGGCGTTGTAGCTGACGTACGGCAACAGTACGGCTCTCATTTTATCATAAAGTGGCCACTGCGAGAGAGAGCTGCCAGTTGACCCGACTGCAGTCTTCTCTTTCCTGTAAAACATGATATATATATATAAATTTTTTTTTCTTAATTTTATTTAATTACATACCTATATCTCTGTGAAAGATTGTGCATTTTCGATTTTATTTCACTCGCCGTGAAATGGACACCTTGTTGCTGCAACTCCATTGCCATTTCCTCCACTATGTGGTTGTTTTTCCTAGGACCGCGAAAAGCACTTTGCCACCATTCAATTAGTAGGAATTCTGCCCTATCACTCCAACAACTTTTTTTCTTATATTTTTGTTTTTTCATTTTTGAAATTAATATCAAGTGACAGCTGTCTTTTTATATGGAATGTAAACAAATATGAAGTGACAATTTAGGGCCGGAAAAAAATATGTCTTCCAAAAAAATCGATTAAACTAGAGCAGGCACCGATTATAATGAGTGGAATGTAAATTTTCAAGTAGTTTTCAGCGAAAACTGTGTTTTCGTTTGACAGATTTTACATGGACGAAAACACAAGTTTTCCTGCGAAAACCAGTTTTTCCCACGAAAATATGTTTTCGTTCTCGGTCCGAACATACATAGTATTAGCTGTTTCAGCATATTCCTGCAGAACGTTAAGCGTTCTGTTTTCTTTACCATTGTTATTGTTTGTTATGCCTTCTTGTGAGGGCGAGCGATATTGTTTTGATGAGAATGGATTATGGGATTCCGAACGGAAAAAGCATATCGAATTCTTAAATAATCAATAACGTTAATTAAGATTTTTAATTTATAAGACAGTGTAATTGCAAAACGTGAAGATTCAATTTTATCTACAGTTATGGTAAGGTTGCTATGCGGACGTTGTCGTTAACTCCCCCCTTCCTAAAATGAATCATTCCCGATTCACTATTATTTTGAGTTAATTTATATATTTGATCCAAAAGAGCATTATAAGTTATTTCTTGAAATTGCATATTTTCAATTGGTTTGGAAATTTCGCGAGATTTTTCTAATTTTAGTATTAAGTTAGTTATGAAAAGTATTCCCAAGATTAAAATTATGTACGAAGAAATGAATGGACGGTGATATTCCTGTTCCGTTCTGCTAAAATATTTGTGTTATCTAATTTTAACAGTTTATTAGTTATTTCAATATATTCTAAAATTTCAAAATGATTTATTTGGTTATTTTTAAGATAATTCCAAATTTTTATTTCAATGTTTTCCTAAGTTTGATTATTTATGACAGCATAATTTTCAAATGTTATTAAATATGTTCCATTCATTGTTTGATTGTCTACAATTTTTTTTCCTGAAACTAATATCGCTCCTGGTTTAATTTCTTCAATTTGCATTTTTTTTCTTTTGATTTATTACATTTTCCTAGTTTTTTGTTTAAAATTACTGAGAAACATGTGTTTTTTATTTAGTTTGCAATAGGTTTTTGAAATTTCTGTTTTACAATTTTGAATATTAAAAAAATTATTGTTACAATATGTTATGTTCTGGTCAATAATAAGCTTACCATCTAATTGAGCTATGACTCTTACATCATAGTACTTACATGTTAGTTCTATTTTATGGTATTTTATATAAATTATAATTATGTCTCCTTTTTGGGCTATTTTAAATTTAGAAATGTCCATTAAATCTGTAAAAAATCCACAAGAGCGTGTTGAAATGGGAAGCATAATGGTTCTTTTTACTTGTTGAATTTGTATGTTTTTCATAGCTTCGTTCAAATTTCGATATCCGAAAAATAACTTTTCGAACAGTGCTTCGCGATTCTCTTGGGTTGTTCTCTCGCTAGCTTGCGCTCTAAAATTGGTCATCCTAGTTTCATCCCTTTCAGCCTTCTTTTGCGAAGTTACTGCCTTTTTCTTTCCTTTAGGCGACTTCGGCGGCTTCGATGGGTTTTCCTCTGCGACTTTGACTGCTGGGGTCTTCATCACTATTCCTCTTTCTCTTTATTGCAGCCGACGAAGTTGATGGTGCTTCTTCAGGTCCACTTTCATTTGACAATGAAGATGCCGCCATCGATGTGTCTAATGGATCCGAAACTGTGGAATAAAAGATGTATAATACATACATTGAAATTGAAATATTAAAATAAAATAATTGCTATTTCAAGCAAACCATTTTCAATGCTTTTGTCGGTCAGTTCGTGTGTGAAATTTGATTTATAGCTGCCAATTATTTTGTGTATGTCGTCGTAGAATTCCCAATTAGACGGAGCTCCTCCGCTTGGGCCCACAGCCTTCCGTTCCTCTCTGATATGTTTAAATTAGCACATACTTATTATTATTGTATAATTATTTACAAACCTGTACTTCTTTATTAAATTATTAATTCGATTTCGCAGCTCGGCTGGCGCTAGGAAAACACCGTGTTCATTTACAAGTTGCGTGCTCATTGCCGAGTAAATGTGGCTATTTTTGTGAACTCCTCGAATATTTTTTTTGGACTTTCTTCATATTTTTTGTCTTACCGCCACAACTGATAAATTTATTTATTTTTTATTTTGTCAGCTGGCAGCGAAAACTTATGATTTTGACAGAATGAGCTTTAAAGCTTTGGGTGTGTTCAATGCGATCCATCGTAGTACATTGCAGAACACCACTGAATTTCAATGGTATGTAGTATGCTATTGTAGTACAGAACTCAATTTGCTTTGGAACAAAAATCTGAAATACTGATGACACACATATAGGTTCTATATTATACTACATTATGTACTACATGTGTGTCTTGGGTATAAGAAAACGCGTTGTTGGTGCAACACAAATGTTTTCAATATATATGGTATACTCGTAATTCGTATCTCTGTGTATATATGGATTTAGGAAATTATCAGCACGCACTTTGAACGTATGTATATTAAAATGAGAATTTAGCAGCAACCACACTTTTGATGTATGTATGTATTTGAAAATTTGAAAACACTTTTATGCGCTTTTAGTTGAAATATTGGAGAACACTTTTATGCACTTGTGCTTGGAAATCTGAAGACACTTTTATGCGCTTTTAGTTGAAATATTGGAAAACACTTTTATGCACTTGTGCTTGGAAATCTGAAGACACTTTTATGCGCTTTTAGTTGAAATATTGGAAAACACTTGTATGCGGTTTTATTTTAAGAAAGTTCACTTGTATAAAAAACGTTGCTGTCGTCACTCGCTTCACACTTGTAGACCGCCGGAGAAAAAAATGTCTTGTCGCCACGAACGGGAATCGCAAAAAAGGGCCGTTGCTCGTTACTGCTGATCTTTTTAAGGGCTGCTGAGTGGCGAGTACGCTGCATAACGGGATAGCGATATGGTGTTGCCCTTTGCTTTGTCTTCATATGTGATGTATTCGTGTGTGGTCTTCATGTGTGGATCGTGTTGATGTCATGAGTTATCGTCCAGGGACGTGTGTTGAGGGGGGAGGCGCTAACTCATCTAGCCACTCTGGATTGACAAATACTCTTAGCACTGCCCAGCACGTTGGTGCTGCCACGGCTTATATAGCCACGCACTCCTCGCTGATGTCGACGTGTACTTCTAGAATATTGCGTCTGGCAATTATAAGAACCTAATGCTATACGTTCCATATACAGTTAATGTTTATCCCACTAGTAGACAACCAGACAACCACGGCGCTGAATGCCTACTATAAGGAATGCAAATTAACGACCTATTGATTACAAAGTCGAAAAAAAACACATTTTATGGTCAAAAACGATCTTTATTGGTTGAATCCAAATTAACTACTAACTAATTTACAATTAAACATATTCTTAATATTGCTTAAATCTACTTGCGTCAGCACTTTTGGTTAACGTTCGCTTATGCGGCGCATGGCGGATGTTGTTCCCAATTGTTTGTTTCTGCTGTGCTGATTGTTTATTATAGTGCATTCCGCTGGTTCGCTTCGAAGTAGTCGAGGGACGCAAGTAGTGTTACTAATATCTATTAAATTCCTACGGCTACAAATTCTTATATTATTATGTTCCTTACATTTATTCTTAACGCCAAAAACTTTGTTATTATTACAAGTAACTATATCCTCATAGGGGATTTTATTAATATTTTTCCTCATTTTTATTGGTTTTATCAAAATTGAGTCGCAAATATCCTCATTTGTTAAGGGTATTCCCAGCGAACATTTAAGTTAAAGAATGATAAGAGAACGAGTCGAACTCTATTATATTTCTCTAAGGTAGAACGTTAGAAAACTATAAGAAAAACTGTCGGGAACTATAGCATTCTCTACAAAAAGGGGACTTAGTTCTCGATATCGAGAAAAATATTAGTTATCTAATCGTATTCTAAGGTTGAATTCTAATTGGATTCTAATGTTGGTTTTTGATTGTTTTGGAGCTATTATTGGATTTCGTTTATTAAAAAAAATATTTTTTTTTTTTCAAATTAAAACAGTTTTATTTCATATTGCCTCATTTTTCATTGCATTAATATTAATTTAGTTGTGTGTAAAAAGTCCAACACAAAAGTCTTTATATTAAATTCTAGTGAATTAATTAAAATTATAAATTCAAATTCGAACACAAAAATATTCAATGAAAAATTCTTCCATCTGGAAAGATATGCATTGAGTTCAAGTTTAACAATTTAGATAGTCTGTTGGTTAATAAAAATATTACCAGTTCATTAAATTTGCTGGATTACTCCTGTATATCCTTTTCAAAATTTTGAAATTGTTCCAAGTTATCAAATGGAACTTTCAGGAGCAGCTCACTTCGTGATTTGTGGCTTGTCTTTGTAGTCTGCTTTGTTTTGATTGTGGTCTATTTCTGTAATACAAAAACGTATCGAATAACATTAAAAAAAAAACATATTTTTGACGTTTCATAAGTTGTCACATAAGACTGAATGGTAAAACGCCAATATAGCTACAAAAGTCGCGTAGCCATTTTCTTACCTTTCAGTATTTTATTTTCCGACTGTTTTATACGGTCCAATATCCTTTTCTCAAGCAAATCAATATCTGAAAAACAAAAAAAAAAAAAAAAATACTTAAGATATTTCCCTTTTACTATTTAATTAAAATTTAATTTTTTACCTTTTTTAGTTACAGGAGTATTTTCTGATGCTTCTTCTATGATGTGGTTAAAATCCATTTTCTGTCCGAATAATTTATGTACGTTAATATGGCAAACTTGAATTTTCACCATCAGAAGCACTATCTATGCCATCATTTGATTCACTAAACTCCTTTTCGGATTCACTGCCGCTTGAATCACATTCGATATTGTCACTTCGCAATTCTTTAAGAGCTGGCGGTGAATCTGCATCTGACTCAAGTACATCGTGGGTTTCATTCCTTAACTCACGATAATCAAACAGCATGCCCACAATCTGCTCGCTTTCCCTCTTTAACTTTTTTTATACATTTAAAAATTATATTTACCCGTAATTTTGTAATAATAATAACGATATTTCTAAACAAATTTAAAGCACTTTCTTTTCGCACGTATTATTTTTATTTGACACTAGGAATGAGTGACTCAGCAGACACTTATTGTATTTGATAACTATCATTTATATCGATAGTGAGTCTTCCATATTATTTAATGTAAAATTATTATTTTCAAATACAGATTTTATTAATCTAAGTTCATCATTTGACAAAATATATGAAATTACGAAGCCGGCCTTTGCCCAATGCATTGCGTAATCTATATTAATTATTTCCTCTTTAATAATTTTTAATTTATATTTTATTTCAAGAGCCAAATGGTGTTGTATTTCTTCGTTCGTTTGTAAAGTTTTTATTATTTTATTTGATATTGTGGTGATATTGTTAATTCTGTCAAAAATTACTTTGTTAATTATTACTTATTTATTGTTATTTTCTATTATAATGTTAAGTTGATTTTCTAGAATTCCTAGGTCGTCGTGGTCGAGATTTCCAGCGATCCATTTCCAGACTGTCCCTAGTGCATCTATTGATTTTTTAAATCTCCTTGGTTTAAGTCTGTTTAAATACGAGTAAGTCTGTGTGAAGTTTAGTTCGTTAATGAGAATAGGAAGGAGGGGATTTTCTTCAGTGATCTTCATCTTAATGATGCTGCTTATTTCATTCAATGTTTTCTGGCATGCATCCAGGTCGACTTTATGTATTATTCTGTACGTTCCTGTTTGAATTTTGGTTAGTCCTTTATTAAATGTTGCTAACTGCGAGTTGGTGTAGTCTAGGGGCCATCCATAAAATACGTCACACGAATTTAGGGACTTTTTAACCCCTCCCCCCGTCCTTGTCACAAGTTGTCACATTTTGAACTAGCCCTCCCCCTTTTGTGACGTCACACATTTTCCAATTTTATGGATTTATCAAAAAATAAAAAAAACAGGTTATTCTATTTATTCTTTGATAGAATCAACATTTAGTTAAATGTTAAAGTACAGACACAACGACACAACGAATGGCTAGTCAAGCAATAATAGATACTTAATTATGCTAATTAAAATACTTAATCATTTATTACTGGTAAATCAGGTACTTCATTTCTTCTGAAGTTGGATGTCAGGAACATCTTTCGTATCAATATCGTCTTCTTCCATCCATCTCGGGCACGTCTAGCCGCAATTCTTTGAGGACAAATTTTCGCAATAGGTAACAGCTCTTGTTTTTTATGTGACTGTTTGTGTTGATTGGTGGCTTTATATGAAGAAAAATATAGGCCACATATGCTACACGATCTTTTAAATAAGTATGACTCGACACTAAGGCAATGTCTATGATATGGAACATGTTTCAGATGGGATGATGCTTGGAGATTTAATAATATCTGTAGTAATAATGGAGCAAACTTAGCGTCGTTGTCATCACTGGTGGTAAAAATCCTTCTTTTAATAATTTCCAAAGACTAGAACGTCTTACACCGAAACATGTAATAGTTTCACATTTAACTATTTGTTAAAAATACGTACATGATTAGCGTACCAAGTAGCATTATTTTTCAACATCATAGCCTGTTCAATATCCAGTCCAGTAACAGTTGGTGCAACACATTCAGCAACGACTGGAAAATTATCAATGACTAACTTGCTCCAAATGTCAGCCAACACATTTCCCCCACTTTCGAAGTTTCGTTTTTCTAGATCTAAGTTAGCAGTTCGATTATTTGAATCAAGATGTGACCCAAAATCATCATGATTTAATAGTACACCAGTAAGTTCGCGACTGAGAGGTACCATGCGTCGTTCAACTCTGTTAAATGCACTCCTTCCTGGGACATTTGTAGCTATATAAATTGCATCCAAATGAAAATCTTTAAAATGTTGTAAAGCTGAAACTATTACGCGGGAGACAATTTTGTAAGTTTGATTAAAACTATAATATAAAATAAAGTGCGATTCGCAGGTTTATAATAACCCTGACGGCAACTCAGCTAACTTTTAATACACTTTAATCTAACTATTTCGCAACTAGAGGCGGTTGATACTTGGACTATTTTTCATGGAGCCAACTGACTATTTTAATATTGCGATGTCCTAGGCAGTAGTCAATTATCCGACTCTGCATGACTTTTCAACTAACTTAAAGTTAGCTACTTAGTAGTAGGCTATATATTAGCTATTAGCTATTTATTTAAGTTAACTACAAGATGGTTACTTAGCAGTTAGTTAAAAATTAGTTATTTAGTAGTAAGCTATCAGTTGACTTTTTTTAAATTAGCTACAAATCAATTACACAAGTTAAAAAAAGGCCGAAAAATAAATTATTAATTTTCTGTTTTATTCCTCTTATTTTTTAAACATTCTGCATGGAAATGACGTTTTTTAATGATTTTTAAGGCATTCCTTATCTCCTTTTCGTTGTCTTCAAAACCAAGCGAACGACAAGCATCTGTTTAAAATATTTAAAATATATTTGAGCTATGTTATTCGAAATATGTTTACCAGAGAATTGCAACGAGTAATACATTTTTGTTTATACTTAAGTACTGATCCGTTACTTTGTCTGATTTTACCAGTTCAGTTCATGTACACGAAGCGAACTGTTTTCTTCAAATCAGCGATAGAGAACAACTTTATATCTCTAGCGATCCGCTTATACCTGATTTGTTTATGAACGTTCGTATTAGCAGAAAATACCCGAAGTGATGCATACTTATGCTTCAATGATTGAAATGATCGACAGAATTAAGAATGCTATTTAGGCAATTCTAAAAAATATATATTTTACCAGGATATTTCTCCTGGGTTTCTCTTTATTTAATATAAAAGTATTATACAATACATCTGACTATATTTAAGGTTTATATTAAACTGAATTGAAGAACACACAGTGCGCGAGTTATGTTTAAAAGAAACACTTATTTAGTTTCGTGGTATTCAACTTATACTCTTTTTTATTTTTATTTTATACAAGTGTTCGCCTTGCTAGTTCGCAACCAACTGCCGACTGCTGGCCAGCCGAAAAACTGTCCGCCTTGCTTCTGATTTTTTCTCTCGTGGCGTCAGCCAGTCGTCTACGTATAGTGGTTTCTATGTGCGGCACCAATGATCGCTGAGTTTTTTGCATAAGCACATAGACGAGAAATTAGTATTTGCCTGTCGCTTCATTGTTCCAGGAATGTGCGACTTGTTGTACAGCAGAAGGGTCGGGGAAGATATGATAACTCGCGCGATACACTGTATTTATAGCTTTATACTGATGTAGCGTGGCGTGCTGTGATTGGTTGTATCTCCCTTTGTTTGATTGTTCACGTTGTATGTACGTGATATGCTGTTGCTAGGTGATATTGTTACATATATATATTAAATATATAGGTGAAGGTATTAACTACAGCGTTCGGTTTGTACATCATCCCCTAAACACTGATTTAGTCGGGCACTTCTGTTCTATTTCATTGGTCGCAAGACCTTTATTGAATCACCAAAACATTAATACTAAAACTTAATTCTACTTATTCTCTCTTAAATATACCCTATTTCTACCTGTGTCAGCAATTGGTATTGGTCGGCGCATGCCGGATGTTGTTGCAAGTGTTTTATTTTGCTTATTCCTTTTTTAGGTCGATCCAGAATTTTGATCGGCGCATGCCGGATATTGCGCTGCTGATATTGACAATTTTGCTGAGCGCGAGTTAATTTATTTACTCGTTATGAATAAAATAAATATATAATTTTAAGTCAGCCAATGAGATTGGTTCTGACTGATCCTTTATTTGTATAACATTTCTACGTATACACATGTACTACAATATTGAATATATTACACTTATCTGTACAAGTGTTACAAGTGGTAACTTGTTACTCGGCAGTCGATAATGGTAAAGTGACCTCGAGGCTATTGTTCCAGTTGCTTATATAGGCTATGCTTATCGCTGCTCATACTATTGAGATGCTAGTTGTTTACTAGTAAATAACTATTTGGGTTGTTATTGTTTGTTGTACTGATAGTGCGCTTCTATTGTTCTAAGATAAAGTTGTTTTGATGATTTTTCTTTAATGTTTACTGAAAGATAAGGTTGTGGTTAAAGGTTAAAGTATTAACTCGCGCGCCTGGGCTATTTCCCAGTTCTTTGTAATTGTTGACTTAGCGCAATAGTGTTGGTGTCAGCTTTGGTTTCAACTTAGCTCGTGCTAATTTATATTATATTTGGATATACATATATATACAGTGCTGTGCATACGCTAAGCAACTCATCCCAACTTTCAAAAAATTGTCAAATTACTCTCAAATAAACAGTCATCAGGTAAACGTTATAATATTTATTGATAGCTTAGGTGAAAACAAAAAGAATACGTAACAACAAAACTTGTACTTTATTCTTTTACTGTTAAATAAAAAACAAAAACAAAATCAATCCAATAATAAGCTGTGCATAATCTAAGCAACTATACTATAATGAATTTGAATATTCTCTTTTAACACTAGATAACGGTTCTTTTCCAATGCTTTTGAGCTGTTTGCTTCGCACATTAAGAAGATCAGTGCAGTTTAGCCGTCTCGAGGGTTCAATTGAGTTAAAATTATTAAGTTTAAATATGCAGCGCGTTCAGTACGATAACAGATTCAAATCTTCCGTTGTTTCACTGTACCAGGCTGGAAAAGGTCAAGCTCTTATAGCGAAGTCATTAAATATTAATAAATCCATGGTTTCAAGATGGATTAATAAATTTAAAACAACAGGTAGTGTTACAACACTAAACACAGGCGCGCCACCACGAAAAATTTCTTATCGTGATGACATTAATATTAAGAGGTTAATAAAGAAAAACCCATTCATATCTTCGAAAGAAATAAAAGAAACTCTTAATTTGAATGTCGATTCAAGTACCATACGAAGACATGTAATTAAACTTGGTTAAAAAAGTTATAAGGCCATTAAAAAGCCAATGCTGACGAAAAATCACATGAAGAAACGCTATGTTATTTTTAAGTAACATCTTCAACAACAGCAATATTATTTTTGTATTTTTTAGTCTTGAATTCGCAAAGAAGTACATTGATTGGACGGTTGAAAAGTGGAATAGTGTTCTTTTTAGCGATGAGGTCAAAGTCAACCCTTTCAATTCAGACAGCATGTGTACAGTAAGGCGCCAGAAAGGTGATCGACTACATCGACGTTACTGTAAACAGACTGTCAAGCATGGTGGAGGAAATGTCATGGTGTGGACATGCTTCTCGGGAAATCGGCTTGGCCCTGTACACAAAATAGTGGACAAAATGGACCGTTTTATGTATAAGGACATTTTAGAAACAAGGATGCTCCCTTATGCAGAATGGCATATGCCACTTCGTTGGGTGTTTCAGCAGGATAATGATCCGAAAACACACTTCGAAGTTGGTCAAAGATTGGTTTAGAACGAAAAGGATTCAAGTCCTTGATTGGCCGGCACAATCACCCGACTTGAATCCTATCGAGAATTGTTTGCAATTGTCAAACGGCGCTTGGGATCAAGTCGATTTACAAGCAAGGACAACTTGTTTAAAGGATTTAAAAAAGCATCGAAAAAACTACATTGAGAAATTTAATTGCCTCAATGCCCAAAAGATGTGCTGCCGTTATAAAAAATAACGGTTCTTATACAAAATACTAAAAAGTTGCTTAGATTATGCACAGCTTATTATTGGATTGATTTTGTTTTTGTTTTTTATTTAACAGTAAAAGAATAAAGTACAAGTTTTGTTGTTACGTATTCTTTTTGTTTTCACCTAAGCTATCAATAAATATTATAACGTTTACCTGATGACTGTTTATTTCAGAGTAATTTGACAATTTTTTGAAAGTTGGGATGAGTTGCTTAGCGTATGCACAGCACTGTATATACAGTACATAAATAGATATGTGTATAAATATATATGTACATATATAAATATTTCTATATACATATATTATCTGTTATGCCAAACCGTTTTACTTTCAGTATTCCGTTTTAAACAAAAGCTACTTATAACAGCTTGGCAACCGGTGTTTTTGCAAAAACAATAAAATAAAATGAGAATAACTTTATGAGATATTCTATGCAAAGTAATTTTTTCCAAATTAAATAATCGAAATGAGAATAACTGGATGAGTTATTCTATGCAAATATATTAAATTTGACGCAAAAATTTTTCATTGTAATGATACATATGTATATGTACGTGTATGCAAAAATTGAAATAAAATATGCAATACTAAAGGGAATCGATACGACTCACTTTGTTATCCGTCATGGGATTTTGGGAATTACATCAGGCCAATGGATAGTTCCTGTTCCAAATCCTGCTGCGGTGGCTTCCTGGTGGTTGTTGTTTTTGTTGGTTTTATTCGCGCCCCCTTTTTAAATTAATATGTATTTGGTTTTATATTCGCGCCCGCTGGTTTTTGGTTTATTGTACCGTATTTTTTAATTAGGTGATTTTTTTTTCTTTCGCGCCCGCGTTTTTGTGTTTTTTTTTTTTTTGTAGTAGTAACTGCTTTTTTTTTCTTTTTTTTTTCACCGCACTGTTATGTACATTTATGTATGTACAGTGTCGGACAAAACTCATTGGACTAATTCGAGTCTCACACATATTCCGTCATAACTTTTTACATGGATGCATTAGAAGAATAATTTTTTTTGCAAAAGAAAGATCGCATGTTCTACAACAATTCAATTTTATTTTTCAACTTTTATGTAAAATTTTTAACTTAAACCAGAAGGGAAAAAAGTAAAAAACTCGCGCGACATAACTCATTGGACTACACTTTGATTGCCGAAATAAGCATTTCCAATGAATTAATTTACCGTTATCTGTCAGAAAGAGTTTTGCAGGTGTTTAGAATTTCAAATCGTAGATCAGACTTATTCGAATTGTTTGCTTTAATGAGAACGGGTGTGTTGTGAAATATTTAAACTTTTTACGAATAAAGCTACTAAAAATCGTTTTAGTTAAAAATGGTTGGAAAAACACATTCAACTGAACTTAAATTATTAATTGTAAGCGAATTCGCAAAAGGTGTGCAGCAAAAGGAGCTTTGCAAAAAATATTCTCTTGGGAAATCAACTATTTCTGCTATTTTACGCAAGCACAAAGCTGATGGAACCGTGAAAAAACTTAATATGGAGGACGTCCTAGACTCACTTCGGTAAAGGAAGACTTGAGAATAGTGCGCGAATTTAAAAAAGATCCAAAGATGTCTGCAAAAAACGTTGTAGATAGCTTACAACTAACTGTGAGTATGCGTACAGTACAACGACGCGCCGTTAATGCTGGTCTATTCAGTTTCCGTGCTGCGAAAAAACCATATATTTCCAAAAAAAAATCGAATAGCACGTTTGGAATTTGCAAAACTGCACATCAATTGGTCTGTGGAGCAATGGAAGTCAGTATTGCTTTCAGATGAGTCCAAATTTAATTTGCAGAACTCAGATGGAATGACACGTGTACGAAGACCAACAGGAAAGCGTTTAGACCGTCGATATTTGCAAGGTACCGTAAAGCATGGTGGGGGTAACATTATGGTGTGGGGATGTTTCTCTGGTCAGGGAGTAGGACCTATTTTCAAAATAGAAGGGAACATGGATAGGTTCCAATATAAAAATATACTGCAAACCCAAATGTTACCCCACGCTATCACAAAAATGCCTAATGATTGGCAGTTCCAACATGATAATGACCCCAAACACACGTCAAAAGTTGTAAAGGACTGGCTTTTGGAAGAACAAGTTTGTGTTATGAGATGGCCCGCCCAGTCTCCTGATATAAACCCGATTGAAAACTTATGGGAAATTGTCAACAGGCAGATTAATACGGAACAGGTCCATGGTAATAAAAACAAGCTATTTGATGCTCTGAAACAAGCCTGGAGTGGAATAAGTGACACACATATTAATAATTTAATTTCATCTATGCCTAAAAGATGTGCTGCAATCATTAAAAATAATGGCTACCCAATAAAATATTAATTTAAAACGAATTTATTTTCATATTCAGCTAAAGTCCAATTAGTTATGTCGCGCGAATTTTTTACTTTTTTTCTTTCAGTTATAATTTACAATTTTTACATAAAAGTTGAAAAATAAAATTGTATTATACCTTAATATAGAATATGCGATCTTTCTTTTGCAAAAAAAATTATTCTTCTAATGCATCCATGTAAAAAGTTATGACGGAATATGTGCGAGACTCGAATTAGTCCAATGAGTTTTGTCCGACACTGTATGTGTATTCTATTTGATTTTACTTAATTTTGTAATCTAGGCTGACTCCATAAACGCAGTTTGCAATGCAACATTGAAATGCCTAGTGTTCATAAACGTCATTAGCATATTTTTGGCATTGCCGTGTGTTCACTATCGCCTGGCAACCCTTTCTGATGCGCAACAGTTGTCAAATTTGTGCATCTGTTTTATTTTGGATGCTTTTTGGATTTTTGTGGTAATTGAAATGGCTGAGACATCATAAGTAAAAACTTTTTCGCATTTTCTTTCTGTTATATGATTTCTTCGTTCTTATAGTGAAAAGAAGTGGAGCCATGAAAGGAAAAAGCTCCTTTTGGAAGTGCGTCTACGCCATGAACCGGATTTTTGTGCCAAAAAAAAGAAAAGGAGTGCTATTTGGGAGCAAATAATGCGGGAGATTAAGGAGGTCGAGGGCACATTTCCCTTTTCAAGAGATGAAGCAACCAGATGTTTTATAAATCTAATGGGCACATACAAAAGAATTAAGAAACGCAATAACACATCTGGCGAGAGTTCCACGAACTGGGAATTTTTCGATGTCATGGATGAGGTGTTTTGGCAGCCGTAGTAGCGTTCAGGTGCCCAGTGAAATGCTTGAAAGTTCTCTAGAATCCTTGGTGGAAGATTTGACAAGCGATAGCCCGTTGACACCCACCGATTCCCACGCGCCAATGAACTTAGATGCTACACCTTCAGAAAACACTACTCAAAGGTTTGCTATAAAACGAAAACGATGCGAAGTTCTAGAGTTTTTAAGTAAAGAGTCTGAGGCAGATGCCAAAGTGATGAAAAAACTCTTGGACATCGAAGCAGAAAAAATTGCGGTGGAGAAGGAGAAAGTAGCTGAGCTGAAGGAAATCCGTGCCTTATTTCAGAGAATTGTAGACAGTCTCAATAAGTTTTCCATTTCTTGTTCACCTTAACAGATTAAAATCTTTTTAGATAAATACAAACAAAATAGAATACAAACAAAATACATATGTATTTATTGTTGTAATTGATCTCATGAAAAAGCGATATAATAAAAAAGTATTATTTATAAAAAGTATTTTTAATTGAAAAAGCAAAAGCAAAGAGAGATGCATTAGGCTGATAACAAAGTTGCCAATGCATCTCTCTTTGCTTTTGCCTCTCTTTGTCCTGGTAAAGTGACTTCCTCGAGTGTTTCAGAAGTGATGGCATTTGTTTCTGCGATTAAATCATCGGCGTTGTTCCCTTCATTTATAATAATAATATTGTGAATAATCATACAAGCCATTGTTATTAATTTTGGCAAACTTGGATTTTGAACTTCGATATACTTTAGAATTCTAAATTTCTTCTTCAAAACGCCAAATGCCTGTTCTACAACAACCCGAGTTGAACTTAAAATTGCATTGTACTTCGATTGCATTGGTGTCAGGAATCCATTATCGCGATAAGGAACCATAACACACATCTCCAAAGGATAACCTCCATCGCCCAAAAAATGGTAGTTGGGATAAATATTTATTTCTTTGTTAATTATGGCCTTCTTGATAGGGCTCATTTGCCAAATTGAAGCATCATGGCATGCTCGCGGACACCCTATGAACACATCTATGAATTTCATACGGCTGTCGACAATAGCCTGGCAAAAAATGTTAACCAAAATTTAAAAATAATAATTTTTTCATAAAACAAAAGAAATATTTACTTGAGCAATGATTGAGTACGTCCCCTTTCGATTCCGGTAACTGATTTCATCTCTTCTTGGCTGCGAAATGGGAATATGTGTACCATCGACCCACCCGAGTACAAAAGGAAAAGGATTGAAACGTAGAGTTGAAAATGCTTCGCTGGTTTGCTTTTGTTCAGCTTCACTTCTTGGAAATTTGATGACGTCTTTCTTTAAACGGCAGATCATCTTTATTATTTTTACAAAGACTTTATATGCGAGACCAACAGCTACTCCAAAACGATCGCTGACATCTCTAAAAGAACAATTATTGCTCAGCTTCCAAATTGCAATTTGCAAAGCCTTTTCCAAAGAAATTCCAATTCGTCCAGTTGTGCGCGAAGGCCACCACGGCATTAACATGGTCTGCAAATTCTTTAAACCATATATGTTAATTATTTTATATTAAACATAAATTAAAAAATAAATACCTTGAATGTGCTCTTTTTCATACGAAAATGAGCATAAAAAACGTCATCCTGCATACATTTTATCGTTTTGCAGAAGTTGGACGTTTTTGGAATTTTCCTTTTTGGGCCACCACCGGTTAAAAAAACACGCCGGCGCTTTCGCTTACTTAATATTTTTTTAATGAACACCACGTTACTTGAATTTTTTTTTTCGCCCAATTCTAGGGCGTTTTCAAAAACAAAAGTGCACAATTGCTCAAGATTCATTTTTACCACACAAAGAAACACGACAAAGCAATATTGCGTTCACAAACGTTAATAAATGTCATTGCATTATTTGACAAATCAGTGTTACCATGCAGTGTTGCTTTGCATCGGTATCGCATCTGTTTGCAGTGTTGCATTGCAAACTGCGTTTATGAAGTCAGCCCTATTTTCCGTTTGAGGCACTGTATATTTTTTTGGTTTTACATACATACATATGAATGTATTATTTCTGCAATGTCACATATATTCGCACTTTTGCACTTTTTTTTTATTTTATTTTCTCATTTTTTTCTTTTTCTTCGTCACTATGTTTGTGTGTATGTAACTTCACTGTTTCACTGCACTTGCACTTGTGCACTTTTTCATTGTTTTGTCACCAATTGTAAAAATTTTTTTAAAATTTATTATTTTTAGTTTTCTATTTTCACTATAGGGCATTTCAGGATGGCTCGAAGGACCATATATAAAATACCACTTACTTTTTCACTGACTCCGAAAAGAAGATTTTCTTAACGCAATGTTTCACTTAAAATGATCACAATTGTATTTGATAAAATGATAAATGTTATAATAAAAAATCTCCCTGGTCGAATACCAGTGGAGGCTGTATCCCTATGATTACACAATTATAAAAAGGAGACACTCGAAAATTATGATGTTGATTGAACTGCTGCGCCGAAGAACGCCAGATGTAAAAGGATGGTTTAGCTGTGTGCCGAAGATCGCCAGATGAATAAAAAAAGGATGTTTTAGATGCGTGCCGAATATGAATATAAAAAGTATTTTAACTGCGTGCCGAATATGAAAAACTAGTATAAACGTCCGCCGATGTGTGCGTATCGAAAATCTTGATCGAAAAGGACCGTTTTTTCCAAGACGAAGCTTTTTGTTCGTTATGCGGTGGTGGATTAGCAGTTGCGTGTACTCGTATTGGTGTGTGTGTGTTTTCTGCTGTTTCCAATGGATGTGTGGTGTATGTGCCAGTGTTGCTTGTGAGTGGGGTTTTGTGTGGTGTAGTGGCGCGTGAGGGCGGGAAGCGTAACTCATTTAGCCATATATCAAAAATCAAAAATATTAGTTTAATTTATCTTTTTATTATTCCTTATGATTCTTGGTCACAGAAACCTGCCGGAAATGCCTCTTTTTAACAACTTGAAAAGCTTTCCTTATTTCAGCTTCAATAAAAATCAATATACATATATGTATATAATGTTTTGTCCTTAATAAATATGTATTTTAATTGTCCTTACTTTTAATAACGGTATAAACATTGCTGAAATCCTTAAAGCATTTTTTGTTGGCTATTCCATATATGTTATATTCAAGGTAGAATTTACGTGCCAAAACCTTTTCAAAATTCTTTGCAACTTCTCCTTGCTGAAATCTAAAAAGTTTAATATGAAATTGGGATAGACTTTCAACATAAGCAGTTATTTTAAGATATAAATTGTATAACTCTTACATAGCAATTTCTATTTTTTTCCGTTATCTCCGCCTCTAACTTGGTAATATCCGCATCTGTCTTAATTGGAAATTTGGAAATAGCAGAAGAAGTTCCTTTCTCTTTTTGAGACAGCTTCTCCAATAATACCGAATGTTCGGCCAAAATATTAATAATTACTTTATTTTGGTTATCAACTAATTCTGGAGAAATAAAGGAACGTGGGTATGTTGATAATGTTTGTTTGATTATAAATATGTAAATATGTCATATTTTATACATACCTGTCAAGTTTTTCGCTTGTCGCATCATTACAATGTATAGAATTGCAATGCGCAACATTCTCAGTAGCGGCATTATTTCCCCGAATTTGCGCAGACGTCTCATTCTTAACAGCTAATTGCTCTGTTATCTCATTGCCGTTTTAAATGCCTTTTTGAGCAATTCATTTTATTTTTGCCCTTATTACAAAATTATTCGAACAATTATAAAAATTTTCACTCACTGTACTCACCAAAATCCACGAAATCGTTATTTGTAAAAATTTCCACTAATCACTTGCGTTCACCACGACAATTTTCACATGAGTAAATATAGGGGTGTGCGATACACATAATTTGAATACAACGATTTATCGTTTTTTTAACCCATAAAATCCCAATTTTTTTCTAGAAAATTTTTGAAGCAATTGCGGTTAGCTATGAGACACCAGTAACCAAGCGCTTAAGGCCTTTTATTCATATTTCTCGTAGTTTTTGGCGCTGGCCACACCAGGGAGCACTAAAAATGTACTATGTAGTTCAGTTAATATAAGATGTGATTTCAGTTTTATTAAAGAAAATTATAAATTTATTTCAGATTCCACTTTTTAATTGATTGAATTAAAATAAATATAAATAAAATTATGAATGGAAAGCCTCAAAACAGTTTGTGTGACATCCAACATCACATTTTCGACACTTTTTAGTTGTGTTTTTATGGCACATTGCACATCTTATTTGAGTTTCATTTGAAATTATTATGTAGCCTTGACCATCAAGGCGAACTCCGTCTGGAACTCTACGTCTTTTGCAACGAGGCTTCAAGGGGCGACCCATTGTACGTGGAAGGGAGTATTTTCCTAAGCAAAGAAGTAATTATGGCAAATAGAAACATGAATAATGAATATATTTACCAAGATATGTAGTAGTTATTACTCTGATAAATGCAAGATAGTCTAATGAACGATTTTCTTGACCATCTGGAGACAGTTTATAAATTTGAAACGCATTGTTCACGGATACGTTCAAAGGCCACATTATCAGCTGCCAGTACCACTTTTTACGATTGATACTACTTCGATAACATCCCATGTAAGAACCCACTTGTTTGCGTGAGTAATAAGACAATCGTGTATAGTATAATACTCCGGTAATTTATTGTCTCGTCTTCACAGCTTCACAGCACAAAGAGTACTAAACTAGAATGTGTATACATGTACGTAATTTACTCGTTATTGGTAGGCTCTCGTTGTACGCTCTATGGTTCGGTTCTCCACATCCCACATTCTGATCTAGTCGATCAGTACCGCCCATATATCTATTGTACTGCTGGATACATAATGGTTGTGGAATATCTATCTTTTTCTTTTGACTGCTTGACCATCGTTGAGCCGATCCCAGAGGTAGTACTCCTTCGGCAGAGGAGGCCAAAGTAACTACGTTGTTGTCATTATAGCGAACTAGCGTAATACGTGATTTCTTATCAGTAATCTGATGATAGCTACCCCTCGGTTTGGATTTTATGCTTTGAAGTGACAACAAAGGTACTTTTTCGAAGGGGCACATTTGACATTTGTCATTTGTCAAATGTGCCCCTTCTACACAAGTCAAAAGTGCCCCATTCCACTCACCGTCTCGTTTTTTTATATTTTGCAAATTCTATTACACTTCAAATAAACACACTATTTATTTTCATAGCACACATAAACGGAGTAACCAATTTCGTAAGATGCTTTAAAAAATGTATTTTATTGTTTAAGAAAGACTTTACTTCCGTCTACCGAAAATTACAATTACGTTCACGAAAATAGAAAAACACGTGTAACTCTATTACGCGTTGGAATATAATTGTGAAATTTTTTGACGCTTCGTTTAGTTCAATAATGGTGGTGGCCACGTTTTTACATTTTCAATAAAGCCCCAGTTAACGCCACAGAGACTGAAGTCAAATGTACCCCGTCTTACCCTATTTGTTTGGATTAAACATCCTGGCCACCTTGCAGAATCTGCGAAATAGGTGAGTATTAGTAGGGAGAAAAAATTGAATTTTTTTTTGAGTAATTATCAGCAGTATACTTAGGTTTAGATGGTGCCAGTAAGACTCCAGCCAAATGCTGTATTCTACGCTACCACTGTACCATTGTCGGGTCTGAAGAGTCCACTTCTGATAATTTGTGGGTAGATATCCGCTCCAATCTTCAACGTTAGCTCTTTGTTGCTATGGAATTGAGGGTCAACTAGAACTACGTGTTCAAAGCGCATTTGCACATCGTCACTTAGATCTCGCTCATAGGGTTTTTTGGGTAATTTTTTTTTTTAAATTTTGGGTTGTGGGTGATAACTGCGTTATATTCCAAACAAAACTTTGTATCATTATTTGAGCTAATTTTGATGCTACAAATACGATAAGTGTTGAGGTATATTTGCTATATTTGTAATTTTAAGAGTAAGGTTCAAAATGGCTCGAACTTTATGCCATTCACCATCGCATCTTAAACGGATCTTCAGTGTGGGTCGTTTCTCTTAAAAGGAACTGTTTGAATAAAACACATGATTTTTTTTAACGTTGGGAAAGATAGGAAACCCAACGATGTTTATTTGACCGAATCCAAATTAATACTAAACATTGCTACTCATTACTACTCATTACATCTCTATCTTTCATTTATTTCAACATTGACGTCGTGGTATTTCGTTGTGCCATATCGCACCAATTCACCTAATTCTTAACATGGGTACTAGGGTCTGCTTAGCCAGTAAAGATGGTAGTCGGGTCTCTATCGCAAGTGGATGTTTCTCAACAATATTTGCATCGTTGGCCGGGTATAGCCTTGGATGTCCGTGTACGGATGAATGATGTTTCCCATGACAAATGGAACATCGATTTTTGCTTGTGCATCCTTCTGTCTTGTGCGACCTGGCTAAGCAATTAACGCAATAGTGATGTTTTATTACTGCTTCATATTTTTTGTTTATATTGTATGCCAAGTACGTAGCGCAAGTCACTAGACTTTTTTGCTGCTGGTTACTGGGGCGCCAGACGCAACGTTTACCGTCAGATCCAAATCTACAAAACTTAAATTCATCACTCCAGAGAACGTTCTTCCAAAACGAAAGTGGTTTGTTGATGTGGGCTCGTGCGAATGAAAGGTGTGCCTCCAAGTTCTTCTTAGAAACAAACGGTTTTTTCTGTGAAATGCATCCACGCAGTCCGCCTTCATTCAAACGATGTCTGATCGTTTTAGATGAAACCTATATTCCGCATACAGCATAAACTTCGGTTTTAATTTGTTTAGAGCTCTTGAATGGGTCGTTTTTTTTAAATCCAACGAGTTAGATTGAATATAAAGATAAGAAAGAAAAATTATTTTAAATAGTCTGACATACACCATCGATGGTCGCGATTGTTCAAGACCATCGGTAGTTTGCAAAGTCTATGGAAAAATTTAAAAATTCTGTACGAAAGTTATAAAGAACTCTTGTCCATGATGGAGCCTTTAATAAAAAAGACACCTTTATGAAAGACGCGATTACGCCACTTGGAACGCCTTTCGGCTACAATGAGATTTTTACCATCAGGCGAAAGTTTTGAAGATGTAAAATTTTTAACAGCAATATCTCCACATAGCTTAAGCCATATTGTGGTTGAAACTTGTGAAGCCATAATAGAAACATTGGGCGGATGTATTCAGGTATTTCATTTCTTCTTTAATATCTTTTTTATTTCAAACTCGAAAATTATTTTTATAAACATGAAAATTAAAAAAAATCCTCTTGGTGGTGATTAAGGATGTCTCGAGCGTATGTTAGACGCGATTGGCGGTCAGCAGCCAATTGTGAGAATTTTTTTTTAAATCCTTTACGGTCTCTTAGCTTTCTTTGCACTATTTTTTCATCCTCTTCACTTTCACTAGTGCTCAAATAAAAAAACAAGATATTTAATTAGCTTTTGATAGTTTATTGAAAATTTACAGCAGTTTTTGACAGTTAATTTATTGCTGTTGTCATAATGTCTGAATATACGCCATTCATCGATACCTTACACGTGGTTATAAAATACTATTACACTGATACCATTACAGAAATCTTGCCAAATTTAACTGTTTGGCACCCAAGGTTGGTTGGTTTTATGGATCTTATTGTAGCTCCTAATGGGCCCCTAATTCCTGTTAAAAATGAGTTGAGACATATGTCTGTGTAGGATTTAAATGAAACGCGCACGTCTTAACGATTGAACAGTTTATTTAGAAGTAATAGTAAAATGGAATTGGAAACAATATAAACAATGTAATTATGCACGAATTCGAAATCGAACATATGCATTGTCATTAGCTGGTTTGCTTTTTCAAGTAACATTTCAACAGCCCTCCTCTATGCAGATGTTCTTACAGATGCTTTGTATCTTATTTCATATTCAATAACCCCAAAAGCTCGCTGTGCTTCTTCTTTGGTAAATTCTTCGTCAATATGTCAGCTATCATCTGGTTTGTTGATACATATTCCAATCTGATTTCACCTCGTTCAACTATATCTCGTACAAAATGATACCTGATATCTATATGCTTAGTCCTTGCATGGTGCACTGGATTCTTTGCAAGGTGCTGAGCACTAAGGTTGTCCCCATATAACACTGTTGATGTTCGTACATCACCACAACCTATTTCTATAATTATGCGCCTTAGATGTAACGCCTCTTTTACTGCAGATGACATAGACAAATATTCTGCTTCGGTGCTACTCAAGGCAACACAATCTTGTTTTTCTGATTTCCAGGAAATCGCACCACCAGCTAAGAAAAACGCATAGCCAGTATAAGATCGACGGTCAATTCTATCGCCGCCCCAGTCTGTATCTGCATACCCCTTCAGTGGTTTATTGCATGCACGATAATGCATTTTCATATCTATAGTTGCAGCTAAATACCTCAATATATGCATTATACCCGCCTGATGCTCACTATGCGGATCTTTGTTGCGCTGTGCCAGCTTTGCTACGGAATGGAAAATATCTGGCCTCGTCGAAAGTGCTAGCCACATCAGCGCACCTATTGTAGACTGATAAGATGTCTGGTCTACCTTCTTGCAAACGTCGCTGTCGCATGCCACTTCATCATACATCTAGTGGTGTATATGCCGGTCTGCATTCACTTATACGATGTTGCCGCAACAAATCTTTTATGTACTGTGACTGTCCAATTGAAATTTCGCCCAATTCGCCATCTCGCTCTATCTGCATACCAAGAAACATATGGAGAGAACCTTTGTCGACGCACTCGAACCTTTCACTTATTTTTGCTTTAACTGGCATGCTAAGAGAAGATCGTCAACATATACAAGTATCAAACAAAGGTTACCTTTATGTCTTGCTAATAAAGACAGCGTTCACTCTCACACTGAGTAAACCCAATGTCACGCAATGCTCTATCTAGCTTGGAATTCCATTCCCTGCCACTTTGTTTCAGCCCGTATATAGCCTTGTTTAATCGCAATACCTTACGCTGATTATCGCCACTACAATAACCCTTCGGCTGCCTCATATAAACAACATCCTTCAGCTCGCTATTTAAGTATGCTGTGCATACATCCATTTGGTGCAGGAACATTTTTAATTCTGCAGCCAACGCCAAAACTAACCTTATGGTTTCGAAACGACAAACCGGAGAGAATGTGTCAACGTAATTAACACCGAACTGCTGCGAATAGCCCTTCGCGACCAAACGCGCCTTATAGCGCTCAATGTTGCCGTGCTTGTCTCGTTTAAGGCTATATACCCACTTGCAGCCAATAACCGACTGCCCCTTAGGCATATCTACGAATGACCATGTATCGTTTGCACTGAGAGCCTGGTGCTCCCTGTTCATCGCATCTTGCCACAAAGACGCCTGCTCACTTGCCATAGCTTCTTCATATGTTTGTGGAATTTCAACATCACTTGTGTTCATTGCATTCAACACATTATACTGCTTCTTAGGACGCCCTGGCCTACCCGTTCTCACCAATTTAGGCCTACCCGATGCATATTTAACTGGTTGCTCATCTGCGCTAAGATATTCATCGTTGCTGCTCATCTGATTTGCTTCATCGCCACTCTCTATGATATCATCTTCACAGTCGTTAACTATTGCGTCGCCAGCACTGCTTATGTTGTTAATATCTTCGTTTGAGTATTGCTGCATGTGCCCGAATTCAAAAGCCACCACTTCATTCTCAGCGCTTTCTATGCTACTTGCTTCATCGAACAAAACATCATGCTTTTCGACCACTTGACGTAACTCCGCATCATACAATCGGTACGCTTTGAAACTAGTGAATAACCGACCATTCTCAACTGTTTACCTTTTGCCGCAAACTTTTATGATGAGTTTTGTCTAGCGCTACTGCTGCTGACCCAAACACTTTTAAGTGTTTCACTGTAGGCTTTTGTTTAAACCAGGCTTCATAAGGTGTTCTATTATTCAGCGCCTTTGTTGGCGCACGATTTCGCAAGTACACCGCCGTAGCTACTGCTTCTGCCCACAACGCCGCATTCCTGCCCGAATGTACCAGCATGCTCCTGGCCATTTCAACCAACGTTCGATTCGCCCGTTCCGCTACACCGTTCTGCTGTGGAGTGTAGGGAACCATCAACTGTCTTACAATACCATTTTTCTCAAAATATTCATTAAATGCGCTGTTGATAAATTCACGACCGTTGTCGCTTCTGACTGCTTTTATTTTTCTGCCCGTTTGCCTTTCTACCATAGTGCAAAAAGTCACAAACTTCTCAAATACTTCTGATTTTGATTTTAAAATGTACACGAAAATTCTCCTTGACATATCGTCAATGAATGTCAGAAAATATTTTGATCCACCCAACGACTGTGTATCAAACGGCCCACATACATCTGTATGTATTAACTCTAACACGTTCTTTGATCTATTCTCTGTTGCTTTTGGATGTGGCTGTGCTTGTATTTTGCTTATCATGCATGTTCTACATGCCGGCTTCTGAGAAAAATTCACTTCCTCCAACCCATGTATCAACAATTTATTTCGAAGTTCTGCCAAACTCGCATAATTCAGGTGCCCATACCTATTATGCCAAAGCATTGCACTATTCTGAATGATACTGAAACAGCTGTTGCGTTTATTTTCGAAGATAAACAAATTGTTTATTTGTTTCAATCGTAGAATCTCAACGCCATGCTTTTTCACCATAGCTTGCTTGTTTGCGAAACTGACATCGCATCCCATTTCAACAGCACGACCGACCGAAATAAAATTTCCCCTCATACGTGGGACGTATAACACATCGTTTAAGGTCAATACAGTAGTGTCTGTAAAAATCTTCACGCTGCCTTTACCCTCTGCCTGCAAACTGTTCTCACCTGCTAACGTGATCGACTCAGAATGTTCCACAAAGTTCGAGAACATGATGCGATCGCAACACATGTGTGCTGTTGCGCCACTGTCCAAACACCACTTCATTCCGATAAACATGTTGCAGCCCGATGTTGCTAACACAGTAAATGAATACTGTTTCTGTTGCTTCAACTTGTCATTTTGTTGCTCGCTCCGCTTAGCAACACAATTTGCCTTTATGTGCCCACGCTGTCCACAACGAAAGCAAATGACATTTTTTGACTGTGTGCCTGCAAATTTCTTTTCGCTGCCCTGCGCCGACTTCGCTGCAAATGCCTGCTGAACGCTACCTTCAACTTTTTGACTGCGTCGCCTATGTTGACTCTACGTTCGCTTTCTGCGAGAAGTTTCAGCTTCAAAACATCAAATGTTGGCAGACTATCTCGCGTTTCCATCGCAATGACAAAGTTTTCAAACTCTTTCGGAGGACTCGATAGTAATAGTATGGCAATAAGCTCATCATTGAGCGAAATGCCCACTTCAGCCAACTTATCTTTGGCCGTGGTAAACGCATTTAAGTGCACTGCCACTTTTTCACCTTCAACCAATTTAAGATTAAGTAGCCTCTTATACAATGACACCTTTCTAAAGGGACCGCTTGGCTGGTACACTTCCCTAAGCCTTTCCCATGCATCTGCTGCCGTCTTACAGTTCTTCAAATAATTTAATTGTGAGGGTTTTACACTGAGTGTAATCATCGCAAGTGCCTTCTCATCCTGCGCCGTCCACTTTGCCACAGCCTCAACCTCGGTGCCTGCTTCTGACTTGGGGGATTCGCCCGATGCAAGTTTCCATAGCTCTGCATGTACCAATACACTTCGCATTTGGATACTCCAAGAATCAAAATTATTCTCGTCCAATTTCTCTATTTGGTACATAGCACTCATCTTGCTAATTTACTCGTATAACTTTACTTTGTTCACCGTTACTTATAGCGGGGCCTGGGCCCATAACCTGTAGGATTTAAATGAAACGCGCACGTCTTAGCGATTGAACAGTTCATTTAGAAGTAATAGTAAAATGGAATTGGAAACAATATATTACATGTAATTATGCACGAATTCGAAATCGAACATATGCATTGTCATTAGCAGGGTTGCTTTTTCAAGTAACATTTCAACAGTCTGCAAAAAATGTTTTTTTGTCTTCACCACGATCTGCTCCGATTCTGTAGTTTCCGCTATTCTAAATAACGCTAATCGCGTCAGGTATCTTCAGTGTTGATAGGACATCAAGTGGATTAACATTTCGCTCTCCTTGATTCGAAGGGACGTATTCCGATGAAGAAGTCATAGATGACTGATCGTCTTGTCTTGTTGCGATGACCTCTGTATTCTTGGATATGCCGGTGTTGTTTCCGGTTCAACTCCTGGTGTTTTTTGCCCCTCTCATGGTAGCTTTTATAATTTATAATGTAGCGTCCGGCCCAAGATGGAATAATAGGTACGAGTACGACTGCGCCAGTTACCAGTATCAATGTTCACTGGTATCTCCAGAAGTTGGAAGTTAAAGGTAGAGTGCTTGTATTTCTGTCAAGTTAAATTGTAGCGCTTGACTTCAAAGATTATTGCGATGGAACACTAGTTACCAGTATCAAGGTTTCGAATGAATTAGAAAAATAGCCGCTTCGCGATTCTCTCTAAAAAATAGATGCTTAGTGACTCTCTTCTCTTCTCTTCTCCTAAACTCTCAGCGTCTGTACAAATAGGGTAGAGAAGGTAACTCGCTCGGCGGTGGACACGATTTCCTCGGTTTGGATTATCTGATGATGATGTTATTTGAAATAATTTACATTTTTTCTTTAATAAAATATATTTATAAATGATTACATATGTATGTGGGTTCAATACTATTAAAACACGCACCATTTCTTTTTAAAATGTTTATTTCAAATACAATTACACACTAGTTATTTTTCAATTAAATGTAAATGTTTGAAGCAAAAAACACAAGTAGACGTATTGTAAGTGTTCTAAAACACAAGTAAGTATATTTAAACCGAAAGACACAAGTAGAAGGTATTTACAGCAAAAGGCACAACCGCACTCTGCTAAATTCAGAACCCAAATGTGACCTGCCAGCGTCCGTGGGTTGGCTATCTAGTTCGAGTCAGAGTTGTTAATTTTGTATTTGGTACGGTCGCGTTTTGTTCGTACGAGATCTTGTTGACCGTACGGCCGAGTCTACTGATCCCACATGTATATTTAACTCTCATTACATTTATTGTAGAGTATTCCATTACATTTAGTAGAGTACCTCGGGTATTATGGTATACCTATTTCTTTTTGGGTCATAACTCACAAGATACGCACTCTAAGTAGGGATGGAAAGATTGTTTACAAAATCGATTCTCGATTCCGATTTTTTTTTTTCGATTCTAAGAATCGATTAGTCCAGCGCATGAATCGATTCTTTCGATTTTAATCGATTTTAAATTAAAAGAACAAAAATTTATTTATTAAATCACAAGGCATAAATTGAATGAATAATTCAAATCGATTAAATAAAAAACAAAAATAGTTAGAAACAATTACATTTTTTTGTCTATAAATATTGTACCAAGAACATTACATTTCATAAATTCAAATCTGATGTACTACTGAATGGAACTAGTTCAGTAGAAGCTTCTGATAAACGAGACTGTAAATAAATGATAGTAGAAAAATAACTTGTTAGAAATTAAGCATTAAATGATAAATACAATAACTGGCATATAAATATACATAAAGAAAAATACAAGAAAAACAGTATACATTTGAAGGTTATAAATATAAACCTATATATTTACTTTTTTAGATTGTGAGACACTTTTTATTTCATCGTTACTCTCTTTTTCACTCAATGTTCTACTGCGATTTTGATTAGGATTGGAAGCAGTTAAGGAAAGTTTATGTGATTTTTCGAGATGTTTAATTAAGCTAGACGTACTATTATTATTTTTTAATTGCTTTCCGCATTGGTGACAGTGAACATTCAAGCAGTTGTTTATTTTTTTAAAGTAAATCCATACAGTGCTAGGCGCCATTTTAATAAATTTATCGTCAAGAATTAATATGTACTAATAAATATCAAACAATGAATAAATTAATGTTTTTTAAGACTTTTTATCGCGAGTTTGCTTGTCCTCGTATGTAGTATGTATAACTTGAAACTATGTAGTCACTTAATTAATAGTAAAGCCGAATGTCAAGAATCGATTCTTAATCGACTTCGACTACTATAGATCGATTCCGAAAAATCGATTATTTTACGAGAAAACTCGATTCTCGATTAGAATCGGAATCGAGTTTACCATCCCTAACTCTAAGCTTTCCAAATTTTGTGCATATTATCAGTAAAGTATTGGCTACAAGAATATGAAACAAGGATTGCGTTACAATAAAAAAAAATTATTTATGAGCAAAAATTGGCACTTCGAAAAACGTACGGGTAATTTGGTATACATGGTTCGTTTAATATGGTATACTATACCATATTACCCTACCAATATTACGGCTATATATAAACCAAAAAGATAGTTATCTAGTAAAACAAATGATTAGTTATAGTGAATTTTTTATTAAAAAATTTAAATAAAATTAACAATATAGCCTCCTTGGCACCGAATTTATGTCAAAAAAGCCTTTTAGGCTAACGAAAAAACCAAATTCATTCAAAAAAAAATGTATAAAAAATTTTGTGTTAAATTACACTTGTTAATGAGTGAAAAAGCATTTCTTAGCTTAGATGCAAGAGTGGCAAAGAAATATGGCAATTCTTTTCGAAATGCAGTTATCGTGAGCCCAGATTATTTCGCATTGTAAACACGAGGTCCATGTTTGATCTTCTGTGTCGTCTTCCCAGCGCCCATTACAGAAATTGCACAAACTTATACTTAAACTTATAGAAAAAAATATAGATATATGTAGAATTCTCACCAGCATTTGCAACATTGGCAGAATCTGATACGTGGTGATAATCTAGTGCTTGTACTGGCCACGGAATCTTCGACTGCAGGCAGTGAACCTCTAGATTCAGGTATAGCTCTATCCTTATCTACATCCTGGACTGAAATGCAATCAGTTTGCTCATTTCCCATTTCGCAAGCTATGAAATCAGCTTCCGAAAAAATCTGTTTGTCCAACGGAAAAATTCCAGTACTTCTGAATCTACTGATAGCTATTTGGCCAGTTTGAACGCGCAAATAAGCTTTTGTGAACAGTCCAACCAAATCATATGTGGACCCATGAAAGTTTTGTCCAATGGCTTCAATTTGTGTGTAGAGTGTGGAGGCAAGGAGAGAATAACAACTCCATTTTTACGGGCTAAGTCCAACAATTCAATATTTCTCGTGTGACTATAATGCCCATCTAAAATGAGTAAAATGGGTTGATGTTTGCTTGGCTTTGTGAACTCTAAAAAATGTTTAAACCATTCTGTAAAAATTGATATTTGCACCCATCCAGAAAGATGGCACGACGATTTTGCTCCAGGTGGTGCATTCTTCATAAGGAATGGATGATTGTTTTTCCTTGGGAAAATAAAATATGGCGGCACGAAGGATCCACCAGCGCTCATGCACGTTATAACAGTAATGAGGGATCCGCGCTCTGCGGAAGTCATAACGCCTATTTGCCTTTTTCCTTTTTGTGCAACTTTTGGTTGTCGAGACTGCACCACTGACAATCCTGTTTCGTCTACATTCCAAATACTTGTTGCTGAAAAATTGTGTTTGATATATTCACTTTCCAATAAGTTAAAAAACGAAGCCACATTTTCACGATTAAATCCCTTTGCTCTATCAAACGATGTACCAGTTGGTGATCGAAAGCTTAATTTTTCTCTATGTCTTTTGCAAAATGCGTAAAGCCAGTCTTTTCCTGCACATTTTTGCAAAGTATTAAATTTATTCGGTATGTCGTTTCTTGTTGTAATTTGGAATGCAAGCGATCTCAAATCCCATCTCGTTAGCCCCCAAAAGCGAGACTCCATCTCCAAAGCGTATTTAACTATGTCGCTTTCCATCTCTGGGGTAAAGACTGGTTTTCATCCGAGTTTTGCTGAAAGAAGCTCCTCTGTAGGCTTTTCACTTCTAGCCATGTGCTGAAGTGTGGTGTGCGGAACATCGAAGACTTTTGCGGCCAGTAAAATACCCATTTCATCGTTTCTTACAGCGGCAATGGCCTTGCGCATGTTTTCGCTACTCCTCTGCCTTCGTCAACCTTTATTCGGCATGATTGCTGTAAGATTCCACCATTAAATTTAAGCAATAACCTATTGATAATACAGAAGGGTAATATGGTACACTATACCATATTGGCCGGTCTCAAGTGTACCATATTAGACGCTGTTCTTTTAATTTTTTTTATGACCAAACCTTTATTTAGCTTAAAACTCACTTTTTTATAATGAAATATGGACTTCATTTTATCGATTAACAATATATTTGTTTTGATAAGTTTGTTGCTACCACGTTTTTTTAACAACTGAGAGAGAACTGAACTTCTGTCAGTTTTGTAATTTTTTTTTCAATTACTCTTTCTTTATTTAACAGCTGATTTCGAAGTCGGCGTTGCCATAGCGCAAGTAGTTTAAGGGAAAAGCAGGTGTACCATATTAGCCGCCTATACCATAATACCCGAAGTTACTCTACTGGAATATATAACTTTTCGTTTTTTATTATTTGTTTTATATTATTTAAGCTTAAAGATTTAGACAAGTAATTTCCTGTCTTGACATAATTTATAGTTTCAAATAGAGTTTTTCATTCCTTTAAAGTTTTTGATATGATCAGGCTAGTTGAGATTGATTGAGAATCCCCCTTTGAGATTAATTGTTCAAAGTGTAAGTTAATGACTCTTTGTTGATTATTATTTTCTATTATTCCATTTAAATGTGTTTTTATTTCAATAAGATTGTCATGATAAGGAGTCCCTATTATAAATTTTATTATAGGCCATAAAATGTGTATTGATCTCCTTTGTATTGAGTGTGAGATAATTTGATCAATTTGTGATTATATTCTCGTTTATGATATTCTGTTGTTTCCTTCAAAATGAATATTTATTATTAAATTGAAAGAAATGAATATTTATTATTAAATTGAAAATGAATTGTTGTCTTCCTCCTCTCTCTACTAAAACTGTGTCCTCACGATTTCCTATAACTGTGATTTTAAGTATTTTTCTTCAGTTTTTGTACGTCGTTTTGATAATGCGAAAATTATTTGTTTTGGTTCATAAACTTTTTGTGTTCTTTTTTTATTACGACATTCTAAAACTTTGTCTTTGTTCTTTTCAATCAATTGTTTTAGTTCAGGATGATTCTTCTATTGAAAAATACTTCCGCTGGTTTTTGTTTTGTCACCGAGTGTATTGTTCTATTATACTCGTATGCTGCGTTAAATATTTCCGTAACTGGATCTGTTTTATTATGTTTAGCTAATGTTGCTGCGATTTCTATGTGTGTACTATGCAAGCGTTCAACTAAACCGTTTGATGTCGATTTTTTTTTTTGAAGAGATGTTGGGACGAAATCTTCGAAAGACACCCTGGCGGGTAGTGTCGGATTCACTTGATGCGCCCATCGACTAAAACCCCCCACACCGGTTGCCAACCATATAATTATATATTATGAGAGGTTGTTATTAACTTCCTCTCTAATATATAATTATTTTTAATAAAAACCTTGTAGTTTCGTGCTTTACAATTCTTTATTGTGCCGTAAATAAGAGAAATAAAATATTAGTAAGTAATATTAAGTAAATATACTGATCGTGTAGCTAGTCCTTCGGGTCTCCTTGATGTTAGTGATGAATGTTGCTTTCTTCTTGTAATTCCAACTGCAAACTAAACTGATTGATTGAATTTACTGAGCTGAACTGAATTGATGCATTGGTGGTGCTAATCCTTTTATACTGCATTTGAGTAGTGGCATGATCTAAAGTCAAAGATCTTATTTCCTCTGGCGCCGTATTTCTTCAGGTCGTAAATATGATCATTTTAATATCTTTTAATTGTAAAAAGATCATTTTACGATTTTGATAAATGATGCGTACCGAAAATATTAGCAGTGCGAATTATTGCTCAAGTTAATTATTTATTGTCTGTATCATGTTGAATAAATATTACTCGTACTCCAATTAGTATGCTTATGTGATTGCTGCTCTCGTATGTGTGCTTGTGCCTCAATCGAAGGACAGCTACCTGTGTGCATTAAACTCTCGTCGGGCGGTCTGATTTTCTACCATAACTTTGTATCAATGGGGTATTTTTACAATCGACTTTCAGAGAAATACGCCTAAAACATTAAAGAATAATAACATATAAAAAAAATCGATTTTTTGAAAATTCTGGACGTATGTAACCAATTCAGTCTTGTTCGTCTGTCTGAGACTAATTCTCCAGCTTTGCTGAACATACGCTCAGACTCCCTTGAAGTTGCCGGAATGCACAAATATTTGCACGCCATGATTTGCATTGACTTCATTTCAGTCGATCTAGTCTTAAATTGAGATAAATGTTTATATAAACATAAGATATATAAATAAGCGTTACACAAAATGTCATTGCTACCTTCCAGTATTCCAATGGGTCTTCATCTAGCGGCTCATTGGGTTTTCGCGTAGTGTGATGATAGCATCCGCTCTGTTGGATTTGATTTTGCTGGATAGCTTCTCTGTCAAAAACTCATAAAGCAGTGGAATTTTAACGCTTTTTGATGCCAACGGTTGTCATTCGATGACGATGTTGCAATTTTGTTGATTTCAACCAATTCGTTTTCCAGCAACATAGACGCTTGGACCGCATTTTGACCTGACTGAAACCCTTCTTTTTTAAATCTCGGATCTAGCAAGGTGGCTAATCTAGTAGCACTTCTGGATTCATATGGAAACAGCATCGGTTTAATTTTGTCGCATAAGTACAACTGTGCTTCCGATCCAACAAAAGTTTTCAATTTTGATGAAGCTTCATTAACGTTGAGTGCAATCTCCATGCAATGGGAATTATATGCGAAATCGTCACATATTTATTACCTGATAAAATGCTTATATAAATTAAAAGACCAGACACTTGCTCACTTCGGCAATCACATTTATTCTGATTTTTTTTTGATTCGATGCAGTTTCTTTTACTTATAAAACTAAGCCTACCAAGCCTACGCAAATATCAAATGGAAAAAACAGGTTGTTGTTGATGGTGTCAGGTATGCGATCTGCGGACGCTTTCCATAGATTTAGTTACCGCAAATTGATGTCGCTTAGCGCGTCGTGTGCAAACTTTCCAATGCAGCATGCCATTATCATACCTTTCCATTGAAGGTCATCCGCAATAAATGTTCGGGCAGTATCAATTGCTAATTGTTCTTGTAGGGTGTCATTTACATATATGATTTTCTTTTAGAATTACTACAGCTAAGCGTAATTGGATTATGAATGGTAATAATGAAGAAAAAGACACGAGCGGATTCAATGATGCCTTTAGGGGAGTTGAGATGAGGGTCGATCCACTAACTTATATGTGTTGAATGATTCCAACAAAAAACATATGTCCTGAAGTTGCTCTATTTCCTTTGCTGTTAGAACTGGTGGCGCTTTTGGTGTTCTTAAAAGCACTGCAAAGATGGCATCCTTAATAAGTAAAATTCGCTGAACCATAGCAAACACGCTATTCCATCTTGTTGAAACTTCTTGAATCAGGCTATACTGTTTTTCACAACCCTGTTCCTTCCTTAATTTTGCATATGCAATAGTGCTGCTTTTGAAATATGCTACAATGCGTTTGCAATTCGACAATAATGTTTTTACTTTTTCAGATGCCTCTTCTGAAGCAGTTCACAGGCTTTAATCATTGATGCGGCGTTGTCTGTAACCACGCAGTTGACTTTTTGGAATATTTTCCATTTTTGCAGGCACTCACGCAACGATACTGAAATGTTTGCAGCTGAATGGTTGAGTTCATTAGCAAGCTTTGATGTCGTTAAAACTGCCGATCGTATTTTGAAATCGCCATCAATGAAATGTAACACGTAACGGTCAAATAGCTTTCATTTGCCTTCGATGACCAACAATCAGTGGTTATAGCATAGCTTTCAATTTCATTAAGAATGGCCTGTAATTTAGTTTTACCAAAAGTGAGTTAATGACTCTTTTGTTGATTATTATTTTCTATTATTTCATTTAAATGTGTTTTTATTTCAATAAGATCATAATGATCTCATTTGTATTGAGTGTGAGATAGTTTGTTTAATTAAATTTGTGATTCTATTCTCGTTTATGATATCCTGTTGTGTCCTGCCAAATGATTTATATTCTATCTGCATATATTTTTCCATTATTGTCATTAAATTCAATAAATAGTATAAAACTTCTGTATCTTCAAATAGGTATGCGTCGTTAATTAATATAAATTTTTTAATTTTTAGATTGCTCACTGTTTATGCTTTTGATGTTTATTATTAAATTCAATAGGAGTTTTACGAATATTATCTTTATGTAAGACATGTTGTCTTCCTCCCCTCTCTACTAAAACTGTGTCCTCATGGTTTTCTATAACTGTGTATTTTAAGTATTTTTCTTCAGTTTTTGTACGTCGTTTTGATAATGCGTAAATTATTTGTTTTGGTTCAAAGCTTTTTGTGTTCTTTTTTTATTATGATATTCTAAAACTTTGTCTTTGTTATTTTCAATCAATTGTTTTTGTTTAGAGGACAATAAGCGTATTTATTGCCCGTTTAGATGTTTTCAAAAAAAAAGCAAGGAATTTAATTTATGGTTTGTGAACATTTATTTATTTCTGTTTAATATCGTATTTGGTGCCAAACACGCTTGCGATTACCACAACATTCAATTACGACTGTCTGAAATTAACAGCTGTAAAAGTTGATTAACCTACAGCTTTTCTTCTACCTCAAGTACTCCAAATATTATCTGGAAAATGAATTTAATTTTCGAAATAATTTCAATTCACATCATATTTATAACCTCACAAGTCTTGGTCTGTACACTTACCGATAACTTGGGAACATCGACGAATTCCAAAAGTTTGAAAACTGGAGCTTGCAATATAATTACATTCGCATCCGTTTTCATTCGACAAGTATGTAAATTAAACGAAAACACGATTGATTTGAAAGAATTAAAAACGTTGTTGACAATGGTGGTGGCTGTGAATAACAGTATCGAAAGTCTCGATAACGATCGATATATTTTGTCTCTTTTCATCCGATTTAAAAATCGTTCGGTGCGTTTATTGAATGTGTGCGTGTGTGTATCCAATAAAATTGGATACATTTGCGAAAAAAGGCGTTTGCGCCGAAAATCAGTACACTTAATTGAAAAATCAGTATAACAGTACAGGGGTCTAAAAATCAGTACGCTATGTAGGTATGTATGCTTGCCTATGCAAGTACATATGATAAGAGTGCGTTATCAAAGTCACTCAAAGTCATATACAAACATTTTCAAATACACTTTGTATGGAATGCAAAGCCTAACACTGTCAGCCGTAATTTTCAGCAGCGAAAATTAAAGGAGGAGTAGAAGCTTGGTTGATTAATTGCAGGATGTCTGTACTGGTAAATTGTTCGTCTGGTGCAATATAGGTGCAGATAATGGTGATTTTTTTAACTAAGATAATTTCGATCGACAAGTTGGATTGAATGGCATTAATTTTATGTGGAATATCTCTTCTAATGAGAATCGCAATGCCTCTTTTACTTGTGCTAATATGGGGAAGATTGTGAAACATGCCAATGTACTGCTTAGGAGTAAAAGCCGACAAGTTGAAAGAGATGTGAGTTTCATTTAAGAGTAGAATAGCTGGGGTATGATCTTGTATTAATAATTGTAGCTCATTGTAATTATTAGTGTAGCCGTTTAAATTCCATTGCAATATTGGAATCATAAGAACTATGTAGGAAGAAAAGAAAAAGGGAAACAGAAGAGAGCTAGAATTTCAACTCGTATGAGCAGTCAGTTGAAGCGGAGTGTCACCAATTGAGTACTAGTTCAAAAGAGAGTAAAAGCTAAGCGTATTTATTCAGAGTCAATTTCTATTTGTTCAGTATGTTCAGTAGAGTATTGATTATCGTTGGAAATGCTTGTTGTTGGAAAGAGATTTTCGTGATTAGGTGGATTAGATTGCACAGTAGTGTTGGTAGTAGTATATTTGAAGTCAGTATGTTTATTAAGCGAGTTTAAGGAGTTGTTTAAGTTAGAAATGAAAGAGGCTGTTGTTGGACTGAAAAGTTTGGGTTTTAAGAAAGAGTCTTGTTGGGTACAGTTATCGCTGATATTTTTAGCTGAATTTGAGACGTTGTTGTAGTCTGAACTGATCGCTGTAGGCTTGTTGATGGAAATATGTTTATTGTTGGCGTTTGATGAGTGATTTTTGCTAATTAAAGATTTTAATGATGAGTTGGGTACAGAGGTGACCTCTGCGTTTTGTTTTGATGTACTAGGCAAGTCATTGTCGGCGGTTCTATGAGTATTTTTAGATTTTGTGGAATTGTTGATGTCTGAAATTTTTGTTGGTGTGGTGGTTACAGAGGATACCTCTTTTGTAGGTTGAAGCACATGTGCAAAGCTAGCAGTGAGGGAAGGGAGGGAAGTATTTTCTCTATACTTTTTGAGGGCTTCGTGCATACTGCACTTTTCTAGTGTCTTTATTTTTAAAATTTCTTTGTTTTGCGTATACTTTGGACACGTATAGTCAGAAGAGCGATGCTCGCCAGAACAATTCGCACACATACATAACTCGGATGCAGTCATTATCGTGTGGAGAAGGAAAATTGCAAATTTCGCATGTTGGGGAACCTTGACAATGTTTTTGCGTATGACCCAATTTCTGACATGACCTGCAGCGCATTGGATTAGGCACGTACGGTCGTACAGAGGTCATTCTCCATGCGATGTTTATTTTGTTTGGAAGGGAATAACTGTTGAATGATATTAGCATAACACGAGTAGGCTTTATAACACCTTCTACTTTGCGAGTGAACTTATAAACCGCGGAAACTTCGTAAGAACTCAGTTCTTCTATTATTTCGCTTTCAGGCACATCGTTTAAGAACGGTGCATAAATGGTGCCTTTGTTACAATTAAGATGTTGATGATAGCTAGCGCTAACAGCGCCAATATTGAAAAGACATTTCGTTTTTATAAACTTTTCTGCTACTTGGTTATTTTTCACTAGCAGTAATAGGCTACCGTCGCGTAATTCACTAATTTTGTTTATATCTTTGCTCACGGTAGGTAAGGCATTGTAAACACGAAAACAAGAAACCTTCGAAAGTATTCTCATCGGATTTAATCACTATATACTTTGGGTCATCACTTTTTATTGGCGGTAAGTCAGGAAAGGCATCTTGCAGTTTTTGATACGATTTTTTACGTTTTGGTTGGGGACCTTGGGCCAGCGCAGCAAACCTGTTGTCCCCGAACTGGAAGCCCACCGGGGGCATAGTGGAAAAATTATAATACACTTATATAAGTATTGGATTATATTTCTCACTTAAAATAAGTATTAATCGTGTTACTTAAGTAAGCAGACCGGGGTGAAAAAAAAAACACCAAAAGAGAGCTATATGAATAACTGTAAACTCAGAGAAAGACGCTAACTCAACTGCTCAGTACGAGGTTTAGTCGGTGACTGGCTTTTTAAGATACGCGAGGCATTGCTCTACAAATAACACAACATTGTTCTCTGTTTCTTTGTAAAGAAGAGGATTTTCATCTCTATTATATTTTAATAATTTATTGGTTTCGTAACCAAAAAATTTATCTTGCTTCCTTTGATAGAGCTCAAACTTCATTTTTTCCATTGCTCCATACAAATCAAGCACTGTTGTGTCATTTCTTTCCAGTTTTTTAATTGTTTGGTCGAAAACATTGACCATATTTAAAAAAAACTTTAACTTGTATATTTGAAATATCTTCTTCAAGCTTTAAAAGTTGACGAATTTGTGTTGGGCACTTATCATCCAGTTTGCGGAAGTAAAATTCACTTTTATCTTTTATATGTGTCAGAGCTTGTTTCAATGCATATGGGCTCAGAACATTTTCGACAATTGCTGCTTGTTTCGTTCGACCCAATTGAATGGTTTTAGCATTTTTAGATTCGACATAAAGTAATTTATTAAGTTTGGCACCGCAATCTGCACTGTTATATGAAAGGTTGTGCTTTACTGTATGGTAAACTAAGGCTAACTCAGCAGCCGTTGTTTGTTTAGATTCGTTTGATTCAGCAGTGCCCAATCGTAGAAAATTATTTAAAATTGAAGATTGTTGCGTAATTTTTAATTTACTTGCGTGCGTGTTAGATTCACTATGCTATTTTATCTAAAATAATGATAACTTTAAACTAAAAACCACGTATTAAACAATTTTGAATCTTACTTGACCTATGCCACTTTTATCAATTGAAAAAGTTATTGCACAGATAGAACATTTTGCTTTCAACTGATCTTCATCTTTTTCAAGCCATGGAAATTTACTTTTCCACTCGTTTTTAAACTTTTGCAGTCTTTTTACTTTAACTTTTCTCTGTTTTTTAGGTGTTTCATATAATATGCTGCAATCACTTGAAGACATTCTTAAAATTTACCTGCGAAAAACAGCTGATTGAGCTAGTGCCTAAAATGGTTTATCGATTTATCGATATGTTAGATTTTCGCAGTTGCGAAAAAATAAAAAAATTATGCATGAATAGGGATTCAAATTTTTAGAAAAGTATGAATTAAATTGCTTAGAGTGTAAATATAGTATTTTAGCGTACTATATTTATTGTGAACAGTATATAGTATTCAAGCGAAAAATATAGTACAATACTATAAATATAGTACGTCTCGCAACCCTAGCTGCACCACCGTATTGACAAATAATAGCCAAAATTTTGTAAGTGTGATCACATATCTGACAATACAAAATTTAACAAATATATATATGTGTATACATATATACTCAATAGCAACTTACTATCATAGCGTTGATACTATGGTAGCCTTTCCTATTGAAGTACATGCGCTCGTTTACTGTTGGTTTTTGTAAGCCGATGTGGGTACCATCAACGCACCCAATAACTAAAAATTCTTCATATTTAGTAATATTACTATTTTATTGAAGTGTATATTTACCTCCAGGAATTTTGTATTGCTGCACCTACCACTCTTTACATGTAAGGTAATTCTCTGGTGTAAACCGTATAAACTGTGGGCACAACTTCGTTTCCATTTCTTTAAGCACATGGGATGTCAGCTTCGAAATAGTGCTTTGACAAATCCCAATCAAATAGTCACTGCCTACACTTTGCTGATATCCACCGCTAGCCAAATGTGAGACCGTGGTTGCTAATTGTAGCACTGGAGGCACTGCTCTGACGTTAGATTGCGTTAAACATATATTATTTAGGACATATTCAAACGCCTCTTTAGTTAGACGAAATCGTTTTAAAAATCTGCAAAGAAAACTTCGTTAATGAGGTTTCATGATTTATTTTTTATACACTTACACTGTGTTCGGCAGTGCCAAAGGATTGCTCCGATCTCTTAGTTGTCTCCGCACTATTTTTTCATCCCCATCACTGCCACTAGAGCTCAAATAAAAAAAACAAAGTCGGATCCATCTTGATATTCAACCATTTGATATTTAAACTAACACATTTATTGAATATTTTGCAACAGTTTTGGCAGTTCCACATCTATTGCGACCTAAAAATACGATCCAAAGCAATGTGGAATTTAAAAACTATTGTGAAATGAAAACACATTACGATCCGTTTGCTTTCGTATGTCATAATGCCAATCGCCGCATACGATTAATGTATCACGTAAGTTTCTTTCGTATGTTTACCGATCCGTGCACGGATGTAACGATTCGACCCCAGCTTTCAACGAGTAAATATGGCACGCGCATTAGTGGCAGCTCTTCTTCTGATTGAAGAAATTTTAGAAATGGAGGAAGAGGAAGAAATTGCAAAAAGTGGCAGGAAAAAACGAATTTGGGTGCAAGATTGGCGTAAGAAAAGATCAACACGCTCGCATACAAATTTTTTAAAAGAACTAGAAATATCTTGCCCAAAGCATTACAAAAACTTTCTAAGGATGGATGTTGCAGTTTACAACGACCTCTTGGTGCTGATAACGCCATTAATCGAAAAGCAAGATACTGTTATGAGACATGCAATTTCACCAAATGAACGTCTTTCCGTAACGCTAAGATTTTTGGCCACTGGAGAGTCCTACGAGAGTTTAAAATTTCCGTCACGCATTGCAACCCCAACTTTGAGCAATATAATAATAGAAACATGTGAATCAATAGTAAAAGTACTCAAGAATTTTACTTCAATATGTATTATTCAACAAAATACATAAAACATTTTTCAAAATGTAAAAAACTCAAGCCATAAAGGGTGGAATATGAGTGCTTATAAGCTATACTTAAAATAATTACATTTCAAAAAAGTAAGAATAATCTGAGTCGGTGAATAATTCATTAAAATTGCGATATTTTGTGCTGGCGTCAAGGTTGTTTCCATTAGCATGCATGCATTGCAGGTACAAACTGAGGTTGTTGTGGTCCAGAGTGATGACTTGAGTGATGTAGAGTGATGACTTCTCTGAATGGCTGGAGTTGGTGCGCATGGGATTGAAGTGATATAAGCTCCTTAGCACTTTGCAGCCGTGTGGAAACAAAATATTGTGAAGCTGCAGATGAAGTATCGCTCGAAAAAAATGGTGTTGAAGAAGATCGTGGTGGAAAGCTATGCTGTGTCATTTTATTTTCAAATAATTTTAGCAGCTTTCATTCAAGCGTTCCAATGCTCCTTGATATAAAACTTCCATTATGCATGAAGAGAGAAAGTTAAAAATTCCTTCCCCAGTTAAACCCCCTGGTTTTGACAAAGAGCTGCCGAAGCTGAAGCCATGTAGCCACAAAGGATTGACACACCAGCAGCTACAGTACAACTACCGAGTATCACGAGCAAGACGGGTTGTGGAAAATATGTTTGGTATTATATTTTCAAGATTTCGTGTTTTGCTGACCACCATAAATTTATCCCCAGAAAAGTGCTCAAAAATTGTACTTGCGATATGTTATTTGCAAAATTTTTTAAGTAAACGTAGTAGCGCTTCATATCTTCCCAGAATAGAAGATAATGATAAGCAATTCATTAAAATGGCAGAATTGCAAAATACCGCAAGCCGAAACTATTCCAACAACGCCAAGGAAATTCGAAAAACATTTTGTGAATATTTCAATACTGTTGGTTCATGGGAACATTAACTTTATAAAAAAAAATGTATACAAAATCGTCATTAAAAATACATACCTTTTTTGTTAAAAAGATTGTATTATTTACTTACTTCTTCAACAATATCTCCTTCATTCTCCTCTGGCCGCTTATTTGCACCTCCTGATCTTCCAAAAGTGAGAGGTCATCAAAATACCATAACGTCGGTATGTGTATGTCCTCCACACCAGCGCCAGGTTTTTCACTTTTCTTTTTCTTTTTAAGTTCGCGGCGGTAAGATGAACGAAATGAATTAATTTTGTATTTTAAATTTTCCAAATTTGCGTTACCATCAATTTCTTTTAATTTTGATAAAAGCACTTCATACGCTGCATTTTTTTTGTTTTTGTGTTTATAGCACTCGCTTTTTATTTGCTACAGTTCTGGAAAACTTTGGCAGAATTCAAAGAACTCTTTCCAAAATTGCTCGTTCACGCGAATTAATAATATTCTTTAGATATTATTTAAAAATATATTTCACCAGGATTCCTCCTGGGTTTCTGTATTGAATATTTAATTTTTTACAATATTATTACCGGCTATGCTTATAGATGTGGAAGTTTTAAATAAAAGACTGGTTTTTAATATTAATTAACTTAGTTGAATACAAATTGATATTGCTTTATTAAGGTTTAAAATTCGCACGCTTTTCAATTCGTCAAGTTAGTATTCTGTGTGTCAAGTAAGTAGGGTTGTGTTTTTAAGTACTCAGTAGTTACGTCCACTACGTGTCGTTCTTCCGTAAGCCATTCCTACATTCGGCCGTCCTGATAAGTCGTTCGACCCGAACGAAAGATTCCAAGACTTCATATAAATTATTCCTCCAGTCCTACGGCTGTTGTCCAGGAAATAAACTTTAAACTTTAACTTTTACAATTTAATAATTTTATTAAGCACTATGTGCTCTTCTTAAAGTCTGGCTTAAGACTAAAACTTAAAAATATGAGCCCTGTCTGATTCCCTAAGCTTTAGCATAATTTCGGCAATTCTGCTGGGCTGTTGTTGATATTAGAGTAGCGAAGAATTTGCCAGTTGATGTGAAAATGCTGACACGGACTATTCCCACGCTTACTGGCTGGTGTGGAGTAGCTCTTAAGAACGCTACAGTGGGCAGACAAGCAAACTAATGTGTTAACTCGCTACAGTGGGCAGATTAGCAAACTAATGTGTTAACTTATATTTGGTCACCTACCTTCTCGACTGAGTATCTTCCATGTGGAAGTCGTTGAATTATTGAATACGGTCCTAAGTACTTTGCCTTAATTTTAAGACCTGCACCATACTGTGTCCTCTTGATTGCTACCAAGTCACCGACATTGTATTCTACTTCTGGTTTGCGTTTGGCATTAAAAGTTTTTCTGTTCTCTTCTTGAATTTTGGAGATATTCTCCACGACCTGACTCCCAACATTTTCAGGATCTTCATGCAGTTCCTTAAGCACTGACTCTTCTAGCAATTTACGAAGCTCGACCTCCTCAGATGTGCGCATTTCAAGCCCTGTTAATATTCTAAAGGGTGTAAAGTTTGTACTTCTTGGAGGTGTGTTATTTATCAGCCGTTGTACTTTCTCAACATGCTTGTACCAGTTAGCCGGATTATTGTGACATAATTTAGTTAACAATTGTATTACGATACGATTTATACGCTCTACTTGCCCGTTTCCACGTGGAACGCCGGTTGCAATGAGTAGATGCTGTATTCCTTCTCTATTGCAATAATCAACGAAGTTTTTGGCTGTAAAAGCCGTTCACCTGTCTGTTACAATCCTTTTGGGGTTACCAAATATGGAAGATTGCTTTTATAGCCTATAGCCGGATGCGCTGTATGTATTCCTAGTAGGGTACAACCAAACAAACTTGCTGAACGCGTCAACCACTACTAGCAAGTGATTGTACTTTTTATGGGTCAGTTCCATTGGACCTATGTGATCTATATGATACGTCGCTAGCGGCCTATCTTCCTTATTTATAGGAGAGAGTAGCCCTTCCTTTTTCTTTACCTTCGCTTCTCCAATAATGCATTCAATGCAACTTTTCACTATTTTCACAATCTTTGGTGCTATTTGTGGGATATAAAAATATTTTTCGACATAATCCTGAGTCTTTTTTGCTGACCAGTGCCCCTGACTATGCGCTGTTCGAATTATTTCTTCTTCCATTGTTTGCGGTACCACCACTAAATCTTTTACTGGGTCTTTATACAAAATACCGTTTTTCAAATAAAAATCTTCGTATATACTGCATTTTAAAACTCTAGTTACCGCATTTACCCAATTATCACTTTGCTGTACTTGCCGTAAACGAAAACTTAGCGAATCTTCTAACAGCATTGATGTCATTCGGCTAAGAGCATCAACGTGTTTCATTTTCGTACCAGGTCTATGCTCAATTTTTATTCACGCGACATTTGCATTTTATTCATCACGCTTTCTTGGCTCAAATATTCAATTCCGGAAGAGTCCCCAAATTTGTGGAAGTTTTAAATAAAAGACGGGTTCAGTGTAGGTCATGTATTAACTTCCCCCTCCTTTATTGAAAAGATCTCCTGATCTTTTTATACGCTGGTGATTGCATCTTTTTTTATGAGATGTTCCAATCCTTGAGCCTTCAGTATTTGTTCATATCTTTTTTGTTGATTTTCTTTAAGTTTTAGAGTTTTACATCTCAATATGGCAGAATACAATTTAAAACTTAAGTATATTGTTGTAGCTAGTATACATATATTATAATTATTAGAGTTACAAATATGTTTTGTATTAGGTGTTCTTCGTATGGTATAATAAATTTATGGAGTTTCTCAATGTTATTAAATTTATATTTTGAGTTTGATTCTAATATACATATGTGGTGTGTCTTTCACTTAACACACTGTCTTTCACTTTTAAAAGAAAATACACTTCGTTCCGTATATAAATTAATGAGTTTATTTTTTTCTAATTTATTGAATACATAAGTTAATTCCACTTAGCGTAACATTGGCGACTATCCTGTATGAGAGTTTGCGGTCAACTGTATTTCGCTTTAGTTCTTCATTTTTGTCTTTTGTTTTATCAGTGTTGTTATGTAATTGTCGCGTCATTGTCGCAGGGTCGTATTTTAAGGTCCGTAAGTGCGTTTGGTTTGGGTCCGTGGTACATTTTCCACATCCGGCCGTCCTGCGGCTTCATTCGTCCCGAATGAAGGGTTCCACTTCTTCATGAACTCGGCAACAGTCGTGGTGCGCCTTGGGCTTTCATGGTCCCCAACTTTTACCACTTCGTAGCGATCATGCTCCATCTTATTCACAACTCTGTACGGCCCGAAATATTTGGGCTTCAATTTCAAGCCCGTTCCATATTGGGTACGCTTAATGGCTACCAGTTCGTCGATGTCGTAGTTGGTTGCTGTTCGGCGGCGTGAATTATAACAATTCCGATTCTCCTGCTGAATTTCGATGATGTTTTCCTTCGCTTGCTGGCGCACGGCATCTCGATCGGCATTAAGTTCATCGATTGCGGCTTCACCTAGCATAGCCCGTCAGTATTTTGAATGGGGTCGTCTTGGTAATACGAGGCGGAGTGCTATTTATGAATTGTTGCACTTTATCGACGTGTTTGTACCAACTGCTTGGGGTTTCGTGACATAGTTTTGACACCATGGGTACTACGATTTTGTGTATTCGCTCTACTTGGCCGTTTCCTCTTGGAATGCCAGTCGCTATCAGTAGATGCTGGATACCTTCGCCTTCACAGTAGTCTTTGAAGAGATTTGATGTAAATGCGGCACCTCTATCGGTGATTACACGCTTTGGATTACCAAATATAGCAGCTTGCTTCTTCAGGCGTTCCACAACTGCTTCTGCTCCAGTGTTTTTCGTGGGATAAAGCCACACGAATTTCGAAAAAGCGTCAATGACAACAAGTATGTAGTTGTATGACTTATTTGTCGTCTCCATCGGACTAACATGTTCGAGATGGAAAGTTCCCAATGGTTTGTCCTCTTTGTTGATAGGATTCAGCAATCCTTCTTTCTTTCCAGACTTTGCATCAGTGACTATACACTCAATACAGCTTCTCACGATTTTCGTCACTTTTGAATTTAATTGCGGGATAAAGAATGATTTCTCGACAGCGTCTTGTGTTTTCTTAATGGAAAAGTGACCTTGCCGATGTGCCATCTTGATGATTTCATCTTCCATTGACAACGGCACGACTATCAGCTCTTTATCTGGGTTTTTATACAGCACCTCGTGCTTTATGTAGAAGTCTTCATAGTCATCCTTCTCCAACACTTTTCGTACGGCTCGCGTCCAATCGTCGCTTTGTTGAGCCTTCTTGAGTCGATGATTTAGTGAGTCTTCCAACATCAAGCACGAGACACGGCTCAAAGCGTCGACATGTCGCATTCTGGTTCCTTTTCTATGCTCGATTACGTAACCAAAGTCTTGCAGAAAAATCGCCCAACGGGATACACGTAGTGGCACGTCGCGTTTCTTCATTGTCATGGCAAATGCGTTGCAGTCAGTGACAATTTTAAACTTCATGCCCAGCAGGTACACTCGCCATTTCTTTAACGATTCCACAATCGCCAGCACTTCTAGCTCGTACGAATGGTACCGCTCTTCTACAGGTTTAGTCTTGCGACTCATATATTGGACCGGGTGGAAATCTTGATCGTCGTTATCTTTCTGCAACATCACAGCTCCGTAGCCAAACATGCAAGCGTCCGTGTGCACTTCAGTTACTGCTTTTGGATTATACAGCTTTAAAATCGGAGGATTCATTAACGCTGTTTTTAACTGTTGATAAGCTGCTAGATGCTCCTCTTCCATCCTGAACTTTATGTCCTTTCCCAGTAGATCGGAGAGTGGTTTGGCAATTACAGCATAACCTTCAACGAATCTTCTGAAATATGACGTCAATCCCAGGAAACGTTGCATTTCTGTACGATTTCGCGGTATCGGAAAGTCTTTTATAGCAATTGTTTTCGCCTCAGAGGGTTTTATTGAACCGTTTTCGATGACATATCCGAGAAATTCGACTCTTCGTAACAGAAATTGGCATTTACTCCATTTTATCTCCAACCCTTTTGATGCTGTTGTCAGTAAAACGCGCTCCAACTTCAGGATACCTTTTTCTTCGTCCTTGGAGGGAATGATTAGGTCATCCATGTAGGCTACCACTGTTCCATCTTGGATTAGTTCTCTCAGTACAGTCACAACAAATCTGGTGAACACTGCCGGCGAGTTCGAGATTCCAAATGGTACGTAGTGAAACTCATATTGCCCATTGTATGTTACAAATGACGTGTATTTTTGCGAATCAGCCTGGACTGGAGCATGGAAAAATCCGTTTCTTAAGTCCAATGTTGTAAAAACGTTTGCTCCACTCAGTCGTTCGATGACATCATCCATCATTGGCATAGGGAAATTATCTCGGACTATCTTTTTATTCAGTCGTCGATAATCGCAGCAGAGTCGTTTTCTTCCATCTTTCTTGGATACAAGTACAACTGGTGACGCGTAGTTGGAAATACTGGATTTAATGATCCCTTCTGCCAGCCACTGCGTCACTTGCTCGTCCACTACGCATCGATCAGCGTAGGACATTCGTCTCGGTCTCTCGAACACAGGATTATCGTCGATCAACAAAATTTTCATATCGACCGGTGACTCGAAATTTCTCAGAGGGGTATATGCACCAACCATTTCTTTTACCGCATCTGCCTGTTCTACCTGTAGGTGGGATACGTTCACTTCAACATCGGCCTTCTCGTTTATGCTTCCGACCAGCATAATTCACCGAACTCTTTCATCAGCTGGACAAATCGATTTTCGCCCGCAACTGCCACTGATTTCCCTGCTATAACAGCGCTCTTGCTTGCGGCTTCGTTATACGGCTTCTCCATAGCGTTCCACATTGGTGGATGCTCACGTGGCACCTCAGCCACAGCAGCGCGCTCGCTCACGTACTCGATGTGCTCTATAGCCACCGCCTTTTGCATACCACTGTTTCGGCTCACAGTCTTTTGCACCTGCTTGTGCTCACCCTTGACCTTAGTCTCCAGCTCGACGGCTTCAGCTGCATGCTCCATAGCATCAGCACCATCTGAGCTTTTCTCGCTATGCTTATCAGCCAGTTGTTGCACCTTACGTAGTTGTTTTCCTGCTTTAATGCCGAAACACATACTCCATTCATCCAAATGTCCTTGAAAGTTAAACTGCTTCTCTTATTGGGCTTTACTGCTGCTTTTGTCTTCATCATATTTGCGCTTTTCTCCTTCTTAACTAACTTTTCAACTGTAGCGCACTCTGTTGCTCGGTGACCTTCTACACCGCATTTGAAACATTTCACCTTTTTGCGTGGACAGTCCCTAACAAAATGTGAATCATCTCCGCAATTGTAGCATTTTTTCGCTGAACTGCCTAAACTCGACGCAGCTATGTTTGATGACGTAGACGACGTTTTGTTTGCGTTGACGAATTGAGATTTTGAAACAGGAACTTTGATTTTTTCATAAACCTTCACCTGCTCCTTTAGGTCTTTTACGGTTTTAGCCTGGTACAAATATGCTTTACCCGCCTTGGAATCCGGAATGCCTTCAATGAAATACTCTATCAAGCTGGTGTCGTCCAAGTTTATCGACTTGCCGATCTTCATCAAGCTATAGAGATATTCCATGAAATCTTCCCCTTGGCGTTTGCGACGATTTCGTAGTGTGCGATGAATTTCTATTGACGATACAACAATTCCAAAATCATTTTTTAACGCCTGCTTCAGTGAACTCCAACTGTTGATACCGCACTGACTTCGAACAAACATTTTTGCTGCACCCTTCAAAAGCTGCTTTGCATAAATGAATTTCTGCAACTCGTTCCAGCTCACCGCTTCTGCATTCTCCTCGAACGTCACTCACACACAACGCAACTTTTGCCCGTTGTCTCACTCTGTTCTGTTTCCAACTGAACGGCAGTTTCTCTGTTGACGCCGCCGCCTTGTTGTCTGCGCACTTATCGTGAAAACTGAATTTGCTGAACTGTTGGCGTCGTCGCCTGCTTGTCTATATTCCCGTTGCAAAATCCGATTTTTCGTAACGGTTTTTATTTTCGTCTGTCCTTTTTCTTAAGTTTAAAGAAACATTTTTCACAATTTTTGCCACCGTTTGAATTGTTTTTTTTTTTTGTTTTAAAGAACGTTTATTCCGATTTTAGCGCATTGGCTTTGATTTGATGATCAATCGGTACTAATTCAACGTAGTGGTCTTTTATTACACTTCTGACACCATTTGTGGTGTGTCTTTCACTTAACACACTGTCTTTCACTTTTAAAATAAAATACACTTCGTTCCGTATATAAATTAATGAGTTTATTATTTTCTAATTTATTGAATACATAAGTTAATTCCACTTAGCTTAACATTGGCGACTGTCCTGTATGAGAGTTTGCGGTCAACTGTATTTCGCTTTAGTTCTTCATTTTTGTCTTTTGTTTTATTACACATATAAGACATATAAATTTTGATAAAATATTTTTACATTTGTTAATTCTTTTTATTTTGTTTTTACATTTAGATACTTTATTGTCGATATGCTATTGGGGTAATATCATATGTTTCACATTTTTGTTTAATTGTAGGATATTTATGTATATATAATAATAAATGTGTTATTGATTCTACAAGTGTGTATGTCTGAATATTCCATTATATTTATTACAGGAATGTCTGAATTCTCTAATTTAATAATTTTTTCTATACGTACTTCTATTCTTTTAACGATGCAGAGTCAAAGTTTTTATTTTTAGCGAAATTGATTTTAAAGTTAAGTCTTCAAGTTCTTTGAGTATTTCTTGTTGCATTACTTGTTGATGAATTGTTTTATAATTAAAGGATTCCAACAGTTTTTCGAAGTGAGTGTTGAGTAACCTCTGTTTATTATTATTTTCTACTATATCATTAATTTGTTTTGTTTTTATCATATCTGCATGATCTGGTACGCCTGTTATAAAGCTAAGTGCTGATCCTAAGCAATTTATGCTCCTTTTCTTTCTTCTTATAATTTTTTTTTTTTGATTTTTTAGCACTTCTATTCTGTTGACTAAGGCTGTGTCCCTATGTAATTCCGGAGAGTTTTTAGCTGATGTTGAGAGTGTGTCATAATGTTCGAAAATTTTTGTTAAGTTTATCATGTGGTATAAGTAATCTGATTCATTATAACGGGTGATTTTTTTGAGGTTAGGATTTTCATGCATTAGTATTTGACAGATCACATGGGATTTCAGACATGGTGTCAAAGAGAAAGACGCTCAGTATGCTTTGACATTTCATCATGAATAGACTTACTAACGAGCAACGCTTGCAAATCATTGAATTTTATTACCAAAATCAGTGTTCCGTAATCCGCTTTTTTATCGACAAATTTTGTTCAGCGATGAGGCTCATTTCTGGTTGAATGGCTACGTAAATAAGCAAAATTGCCGCATTTGGGGTGAAGAGCAACCAGAAGCCGTTCAAGAACTGCCCATGCATCCCGAAAAATGCACTGTTTGGTGTGGTTTGTACGCTGGTGGAATCATTGGACCGTATTTTTTCAAAGATGCTATTGGACGCAACGTTACGGTGAATGGCGATCGCTATCGTTCGATGCTAACAAACTTTTTGTTGCCAAAAATGGAAGAACTGAACTTGGTTGGCATGTGGTTTCAACAAGATGGCGCTACATGCCACACAGCTCGCGATTCTATGGCCATTTTGAGGGAAAACTTCGGACAACAATTCATCTCAAGAAATGGACCCGTAAGTTGGCCACCAAGATCATGCGATTTAACGCCTTTAGACTATTTTTTGTGGGGCTACGTCAAGTCTAAAGTCTACAGAAATAAGCCAGCAACTATTCCAGCTTTGGAAGACAACATTTCCGAAGAAATTCGGGCTATTCCGGCCGAAATGCTCGAAAAAGTTGCCCAAAATTGGACTTTCCGAATGGACCACCTAAGACGCAGCCGCGGTCAACATTTAAATGAAATTATCTTCAAAAAGTAAATGTCATGAACCAATCTAACGTTTCAAATAAAGAACCGATGAGATTTTGCAAATTTTATGCGTTTTTTTTTTTAAAAAAGTTATCAAGCTCTTAAAGAATCACCCTTTAAATGTATGACGGATATGTCTCGATTAATATAAACTTTTTATTTTCCACATTAGTTATTTGGTATTGTAGTGATTTGTTCACTAGAATTATTAATATTATTATCGGGCAGTATATTTCGTATGTTATCCTTGTGCATTAATTTATTTTTCTTTGTAAACACCGTATTTTCTTTGTTTTCTTTTACTATGTGCTTAATATATCTTTTGTTATATTTTTCTCTTTTACTACTTTCCTTATAAATTATTTGTCCTGGTTTAAAATCTTTTTGGCTTCTTTTTTTATTATGGTATTTTAACATACGTTCTTGGTTTTTTTCTATATTATTTTTCATTTTTTCGTTAATTTCCTTTTGATTAAAAAATAAGTCCACTGGTTTTTCCTTTATCACCGAATGAATAGTCCTATTATATTCCTTGACTGCTGAGAATATTTCTTCTTCCGTAGTTGTAGTTCTGTCGTTAGCTAAAGTCCTCGCGATTTCTAATATCGTTGTATGTAACCTTTCCACTTGCGCGTTGGAAGTTGAATGATTATTTGCTGTCTTTTCATATTTAATTTGTAGTTTATTTAATAGTGCGGTCGTGCCTATGCCGACGAATATGCTTTCGTTATCGGTCATGAGTTCGGTACAGTTCGGAAAAATTTGTGATAACACTTCTTCTGTATTTCATGAAAATGTAGTTTACTTCCTAATTTGCGTATTTAGTAAATCTCTCTATACAAGAGAGATAACTTTTGCCATTTATATAAAATATGTCCATTTGTACTGATGTGCCTGGAGTATTTAGTACTGGGCTTTTTCCTAGTAATTGTTTAATTGGTTTCCTCTCATATTTATCCTCCGTGCAGTTTACACAATTTTTTACTACTGTCTCTGTGTCTTTTTTCAATGTATTTTTTTATTACATTTAATTACGTAGGGTTCGTGTCGCGGAAAAATTGTTATCGCTGTTTTTTCATTTGTGTCTGACTGTACTAGTTCTATCTGTGTTCTAAAAAAATTAAATGGTTTATTTATCATTTTTATATTCCGTAAAGCTGATGATTCAGCTGAATGCATAGACGTGTCGAATAACATATATATTTGTCTTGAAAGTTCGTCTGTGACGACATTTTCGTGTCCAGGTTTGTACTTAAGTTTTGCGCCGCACTCTTCTATTAAATTCTTCCATCTTTTTAACTTTGTATTTGGATTCTTTTCCGAAATATAAAATATTAATGACTGATGGTCTGTATAAATTGTCAAGTCTGCTATTCCATAAAGATAATTTCTTAATTTTTGTAATGACCAAATGATTGCTAGCATTTCCTTTTCATTCGTTGAGTAATTCTGTTCTAAAATATATAGCGCGCTTTCCCTAAATTTTGTAGCGGCAGTGTAATATCTAGTATGAGGTACCTATCTGCTAGATTTTGTTTATTTAACTTCTGGAAATCTATTACCATCCTTTTCTTTGGCTTTCCATTTTCATCAATTCCTTTTTTCGATACTGTCCAGATCGGAGAGTTGTATGGACTTTTACTTTCTTTAATTATTTTATCTTTTAATAATTTTTGAATTTTCTTCTCTACGAAATCCTGATCCGCGTATGGATAGGGGTATTGTCTAACACAAACAGGTTCTTTGGACTCAGTCCTAATCTCTGCCTGAATCATAGTTGTGAAAGGTAGTATTTCGTTATTATAATTATTTTTCATTAAATTCTTTATTTCATTTTCATATGTTTTAACTCCTATTGTATAATTAATTCTGTTGGACTGAAATACAATGTGTAAGCGCTTAATTCTATGTGCAAGCAATACATAAGCGTTGCCATATGTTTTTATTTTTCAACACTCCTCCTCAACGCAAATGTTTTGCTTACTTTTATTCTAAGCCTAAACACTCGGTGAACTTCGTATGTTTTTCTTTACTTAAATTTTTTGTCAAAATATCAGCAACCATTTCATTAGTTGGAATATATCTGATTTCAATTTTGCCATCTTTTATTACATCCCTAATAAAGTGGTGCTTGATATCGATATGCTTACTTCTACCATGAAACATTTGATTTTTAGACAAATGTTGCGCACTTAAGTTATCACCATAGATAATTGTTGGTTCTTGCTGCTCACACCCAATCTCGTTTAATAGATTACGTAGGAACAACGCTTCTTTAACTCCCTCCGCAAGAGCAACATATTCGGCCTCAGTGCTGCTCAAGGCCACAGTTTGTTGTTTTTTCGACTGCCATGTGATTGCACTGCCACTGAGAACGAACGCATATCCTGAAAAGGATTTTCGATCCATCATATCATTACCCCAATCTGCATCCACGAACCCTTGCACGGGTTTTCCACAAGCGCTATAACATAACTTCAAATCAGCTGTGGATGCCAAATATCTTAAAATATGTTTTACACCAGCTACATGTTCCGTATGAGGGTCTGCATTGCGCTGCGCCAACTTACTCACCGAATGCATTATATCTGGACGAGTACAAACAGACAAATACATTAATTCACCAATTAAAGACTGATATTCGCTGATTTCGACTCTTTTGCATGTGGTATTTTTACAACCTATTGTAAAGCCTGCATCCAATGGTGTTGCGGCTGTTCTACATTGTGTCATACTATGCCTCTGCAAAATATCTTTTATGTACTGAGATTGGCTAATATGTATCGCACCAAGTTCTCCATTACGTTCAACTTTAATGCCCAAAAAATACCGTAGCTGTCCTTTGTCAACGCAGTCAAAAATATTCGATATCTGAGCTTTAACTTTCTCTATCTCTTTTTTCGTTTTACATGCAATAATCATATCATCGACGTATACAGCAATAAGAGAAATATTACCTTCTAGATTTCTCTTATACAAACATGGTTCATTTACGCATGGAACATAGCCAATCGATTTCAGCACATTGTCTAACTTTTCGTTCCACTCTTTGCCGGACTGCTTCAATCCGTAAATCGCTTTATTTAACCGTAATACTTTATTTGGGTGTCGCTCGTCGATGAACCCTTCCGGCTGTTTCATGTACACTATGTCGTGTAGATCGCTATTAAGGTAAGCAGTACACACATCCATTTGGTGCACATATAGTTTCCATTCAACTGCTAACGCTAAAACCATACGAATCGACGAGTAGCGAATTACAGGCGAAAATGTTTCTTTATAATTTACGCCTAATTGCTGATTACAACCTTTAGCAACTAATCTGCATTTAAACCGTTCTATAGCCCCATCAACTTGGCGTTTTACACTAAACACCCATCTACATCCGATCGCGCGTTGCCCTTCTGGCAAATTCTCAAGGCTCCAGGTTTTATTTTTAATTAAAGCTGCATGCTCTTCTCTGATTGCATTTTCCCACTCTTTAGCGTATCTACAATTTAATGCTTCTGCAACCGTTTGAGGAATGTCAATATTTGTTGAGCTTTCAATTACGTTTAATAAATGTCGAGCTTTCTTCGGCCTACCTCGCATACCAGTTCGTACAAACCTTGGTCTGCCACGACCGAAACGCACCTGCTCCTCCTCCTCAAACTCGGCTTCATTACCAACATAATCATCGTCAGTATCATCGTCTTCACGATTACGTTTTTGATTGCTTACAACGTCTTCTTTAGCATCACGTTCATCTAATGACTGGTCAAATATGAAACTTTTTTGAGTATAGTTTACTAAATCTCTAACAGAATTCTCTTCGCCTTTAACTATCTCAGAAAACATAACATCTCGTGCCTCAATAACCCTTCGGCAATCCGGGTCGTAAAGTCGATATGCCTTTGAGGTAAGTGAGTAACCAACCATCTTAAGCTCTTTACCTTTTGCTTGTAATTTATTGCTCTGAGTTTTATCTAAACACACCGCTATCGATCCGAATACGCGTAAGTGTTTAATCGACGGCTTACGGCCTGTCCACACTTCATAGGGAGTCATACCAGTTAATGCTTTTGTTGGCGATCTATTTCTTATATACACAGCTGTAGCAATCGCCTCTGCCCACAGCATTTCAGAAATATTCGCATATGCCATCATTGTTCTCGCCATCTCCACGATCGTTCTATTCATGCGCTCCGCTACTCCGTTTTGTTGCGGGGAGTACGGAACAGTGAGTTGTCTCTTTATACCACACTCTTTAAACAAATTATCAAACCTCTTATTGACAAACTCAAGCCCGTTGTCACTTCTCATGCATTTAATTTTTCTTTCTGTCTGTCTTTCAACTAGGTTCTTAAATGTTACAAATTTATCGAAAGCTTCGTCTTTGCTTTTAATAAAGTATATAAATACACGGCGAGATTTATCATCAATAAAACTTATATAGTATTTCGCACCGCCTAGTGAAGTTGTTCTAAATGGACCACAAACGTCTGTGTGAATCACATCAAGTAAACCTTTTGCCCGCTCACTAACTTTCTGTAGGAACGGCTGTGTGTAGATTTGACACTTCATACATGTTGTGCAATTCATAAATTTTGGAAATCTAACATCTTCCAAACCATGAACCATTTTTTTGGAAGCAAGTTCTTGTAAACTTCCATAATTCAAGTGACCGTATCTTGCATGCCACTTCTCACAATTATCTCCATTTATATAAAAGCATTTATTGTTCGCTTTACTAGTAACAAATAAACCACCACTTTGTTTCGCTTTTAATATAATTCTTCCGATATTATCGCATACGATAGCATGTTCATGCGCAAACTTTACAACAAAACCTCGCTGTATGATTTTGCTAACTGATATAAAATTTCCACCTAGCTCAGGTACATATAAAGCATCGGTCAGTAATACATCACCTTCATTTGTCGTTAACAACACTTCGCCTATTCCTTCAGCATACATATAATTACTTCCAGCGAGTGTAACTCTCTCTCTGCGCTCCTGGAATTTCGTAAACATCTTACGATCGCTGCACATGTGCGCTGTAGCTCCACTGCCCACGCACCACTCAGTGGAATTGAAGAACGATATATTTGTTGCTGCTAACATGGTATATGATTTCTGTTCTCTATCACCGTGTTTCTTCTTTGCTTTGCACTTTGATGCAAAATGCCCTGGTCGCCCACATGCATAACATTTCAACTCTCTGTTGCCTTTGCTGTTGTTGTTGTTTCTGCTTGCATTCACCTGTGCATATACATGGATACCGCTTGACTCGCCTGATTCGCCTCGCTTACGTTCACCTTCTTCTATGATTTTAGAGTTCACAAAACTGAATGATGGTAAATTGTCTCTAGTTTCCATAGCTACTACGAAATTATCAAAACTTTTAGGCAAATTTGACAATAACATAATTACCAACACCTCATCAGGTAATGCTATATCCATCTCAGCGAGCTTGTCTGCTACGCTGCTAAAATCATTCAGGTACTTCAAAATATCATCATTTTCCTCCATTTTCATGTTGATCAGCTTTCTATATAATGACACCTTACGTACGGGACCAGTAGCTTTGTACAAAGTCTCCAGTGCTTTCCATGCCTCCAACGACGATTTGCATTTCCTTATATGCATAAGCTGCGACGTCTTTACGCCAAGTGTAATGGTAGCTAGAGCCTTCTCGTCAAGCTCATCCCACTTATCTGCAACAGCTATATTTCGCACGAACTTTCCGCTGACGATTTTCCACAATTCCGTGTGTATAAGGATGCTCTTCATTTGGGTACACCAACTGTCGTAGTTATGGCCATCCAGCTTATCTATTTGCATCAGAGCCGCTGAACTCATTTTTACTTGATGTTGAATTTTGTCTTTACAAAATAAGTCTTTCACTTTCACTAACTATAGTTATATCGCAATTATATATGTCGTTTTAAATCAAATATTAGATTAGTTCCCCGATCTCTCATTTGTCTCTTAGCAATTCTTTAACTGCACGTGTCTTTGCGAATTCTTTTTGTCTAAAATCCACGTGGCTCTGGGCCCATAACCTATGTTGGACTGAAATACAATGTGTAAGCGCTTAATTCTATGTGCAAGCAATAAATAAGCGTTGCCATATGTTTTTATTTTTCAACAACATCCCTTTCTTTTTTGTTAATGCTATCGACTAATACAAATCCTTTAAGATTTCTAACTATTCTGTATATTTCGTTATAGTCCAAATCAGTTGGTAGAGCATCCGTCATTTTGTTTTTTATTTTTTTTTTCTAATTTTTTTTTTTAATTATTATTTTTTGATCCTTTCTAGGAAAGGAGACTCTTTTATTCTGGAGGGTCTGAAGTTCAGAATCGCAGAATTGAGTTTTTATTATAAACCGGAGGGTCCCCCTTGCGGTGGTGAATCGCGGCTTCAAAATATTTTATTACTTGGCTGGTCGAGCCTTCAATGATTCTTAATAGTTTAAACTTAATTACTAAAATTGATTGTCTTATATATTAATGTACTAATATATTTGATAAATGTGGATAATAAAATCTTACTCCTTCTTCTCCTCGTCTTTTGTGGTGTTCCTTAGTCCTTGGTTTCCCTCGATGGCTACGCCGCTGCTTGACGTGCAATGCCTAATGATGTTTTTATTTTTTAAATATTTGTATTTTGTGATTTAAGTCACTCTTTACTCTTTTATTCACTGTTCATTTTTAAAAATTTATTTAAAAAAAAATTTTGTTCTTATTTATTCTGCGATTGTCACAACAAAACAAGCAATGAAGTTTTTGCTCACTTTACTTCAAGTTTGGTTTGGCTTTTCTCCCTATTTTTGTGATACTTGTTTTTTCTTTTTAATTTCTAATGCGTTATTCACATATGTACTACCTCTCGCATGAGGTTTATGTACGTTTACCGGGTAGTGTTCACTAATCGCGACCGTTATGGTTCAAGGGATACATTTCTCTCCCTTTATACGACGAACACGTGCCCCACGTTGGGCGCCAATTAACTTCCCTTGTGTGGGAAGTATTAAAAAAAATATATTCCGTTCCGCTACGCGCGGTAGAAATTAAACACAAGTGTTGATTTGAGCGTGATAATATGTGGTGCGCTTTGATCATCAAGATTATCTCTCAATACGCTTGCCGATTATACACTGGTCCTTATTAGTAACATCACTTATATTTATATTCTTATAATTCTATGCTTATTACTAAAGATGCTTTGGCATTACATTAAGTGATGAAATGCCAGTGCATTGGATTTCCAATTATTCTCATTATCAAAACAAATAATGGAATATTGAATTTTGCTTACTTATCAAAACAAGTGATGTATTGATTTCTTATTAATTAAAGTATTCTGCTGACCAAGCAGTAATACTGTGAGAAGATACAATTTGTTTACATTTATCATTAAGTATCTGTGTGGCTGCTGCCGTTAACTTGCACTGTGTAGAGACGTTCAATGGCATCACTTTCAAAAATGCCAGCATAACCTTGAACTGGTCTTCCTTGCTTACGTCTGTTCCATATCTTTCCAGATGCACTCCAAGTATAATATGTTGGGACTTGTGAATAAAATAATAATTTAGCAAATTGATCATTTTGACAAATTTTCGATTTAACAGAATTGCAATATTCTACATTGAAAGGAGCTTTGAATGCTTTTGATAGTATTGGCAAATAGGGGACAACCCACCTATTATCAACTGTAATAAGTATCTTTATTATTGACTCGTAGATTGATTGATTTGGCATTATCATCTGTTGAGCGTCGGCGATACAATGGGTAACTATCATTTCCATTAATTGTCTCGGAAATCAAATCTCTGGGATACCACTTCGTGCATTTTCCATCCTTCATACATGGCGAATTAATATTTAGAACACCACATGGTCCATGAATCATACTTTTTGTAACAACATCAAATAAACCTGGATCGATTTCCTGATCAGGAATTTCTGCTAAGAGGATGTCATCTATTTGATCGCTTGTTATTTTGTTGACTAACCATAAAAAAAGGGCATGTTTAACTGTATAATATTGAGTGCGCCGGTTTTGGCTGTTACACCCCACGTTTATTGCCATGAGGGCTGATCTATTAAATCAGCCCTCACTTTATACACAACCTTTGCACGTACCTTACGAATAAATAATTTCTATAACAGGTTTCTTACGAAATATATATTTAGATTCACAAAAACGATGTGTAAAATGATTATCTCTGTGATATGATGTGGTCCGATTGTCTCTGTGATTTATTCCAAGAATATGACGTTGATGATTGCATTTATCCACTCGATGATTGAAAAAATAAGAAGCAGGAGAACCAAGCCACATTTTCCCTTTTATAGCTTGGCTAGAGTGTTGAAACTGTATAACAGTGTGACCAGAGTGTGGGCAATGCATTGGCAATTTCATAATCGCGTGACTAGAGTGTGGGCAATGCATTGGCAATTTCATAATACTGTGACTAGAATGTGGGCAACGCATTGGCAATCCGTAACATTAACAATAAAATCCGTCAATGACTTCCACTTCTGTCTAAATACTGAGATGATGTCATCTATTTGATCGCTTGTTATTTTGTTGACTAACCATAAAAAAGGGCATGTGGTAATCCTTTCTTTTGCCATTCCACCGAATACATCCAATATCGAACTTCGCCGAAAACTAGATGTTTAACAATAAAATCCGTCAATGACTTCCACTTCTGTCTAAAAACTCGTGCAGTTATGTCGTGACGGTCTGTAGAAGATTGCCCTTCTATAAATATTGCTTTATTTTGTCCCATTGTGGATTACATGTAAATGTAATAATCAAATCTGGTCGACCATACAATTGAACATAGCAAATGGCATCTTGTGCATATTCATGCATGTGCCTTGGACTGCCTGTGTAACTTGCTGGTAAAATAACAACTTGTCCAACATTGTCATCATTTCTCTCATTATTGATTGCATCGCGGAGATGTATATACTCTTCTGATCGCAACTTCTGTTGATTGAATCGAATAAAGTTCAAACGCTCTGTTTCTATCTTTGCATACATGTCTTCGACATATTGATGAAAGAGTCTCCGGCATTTCAAAATATGATTTTCCTGATTTTGTCGTATCATAATTCTATGTGCTCTGACATTTTTATTGACTTCACGTTCTGAAGAGAAAAAAAAACAAATGGAAATTTAAATCATTTCATACCATTTCTTGATAAACAAAATTGGAAGAGTATATTAAATAAAACAGACACTCACGTGGGTTTGTGGGATCTACCATTTTTAAATTAATAGAGTATCCATCTTCACCCCGACAAAACAAAATTGGGTACTGTAGGGCATCGTAAGAGCGATGTGTTTCACAAACACGTTGTAATTGATTATTTCTTCTACGCAATACAATGTCACGTGATTGAAACTCATCGCCGACAATCACCACAGCAACTTCATTATTTATAGGTGCATATCAGCACGAATCACGATTTTATGATTATCAGACGGCATCCGATCAAGTGCTGTCCGAAAAGTATTAATCAAATCATTATGTTCATGAAACAATGCTTGCAATTCACGTATTATTATTCTTCTGGCACTTGTGAATATTGAACAACAGGCATCTACTTCATTTTCATTATTGCCAAGGAAGTAGATTTGCAAGAACTGGTGGTTTGCATCTGAAAATGGCAATAATGAACCAATCCTATGATAAATTTGTATCTGAAATTGTGAGGCAAAATATGATTGATTAGAACTTGTGAAAAGTTCTGAAATGTCGCTGTATGCATCATTCGAAATTCCCAGAGACGAAATTACCTTAAATGTCGGCATGAAATTATTTCGTATTACATTCGTCGCTCCAAAGGAAGTCATTTTAAAGTACGAATTATACATTTGGATATTATCCAAAAAATGTTTCGATTGCGGCGTTGTTCCTGAAATTAATGTTGCCAATGGTTCTGGTGGGTATTGTAATTCGGGTAATCTTACTTTGCCACTGGCACAACACATTCCAGGTGTTTCACTATGAAATTTCAGTGCATTACAATGTTGGCATACTTTGTTCATTCCACCAATCACCACAAACTTATGCAAACTGTAATCAATTGCGTGATTATATCTAAATCCAGCACCATTTAAAGCAACATTAACGTAGATTTTTGCGGCACGCTTTGAACATTTTGATTAATACTTGTCGGCCTACGATCTGAACGCGATCTTGCAACACGTTCCCTTGTATTTGCAATCTCTTGTTCTAGCTGTTCTTGCGATTGATTTTCCCTTTTGTTTAATCTATTTTGCGCTCTACGCGACCAACGTCCAATATCAGCTCTTGCTCTTCGTGGCATTTTTAGAAGAAACTAAACTAAAGATAAAAAAGAACTTTAGTAATAAATTGATGAAATCCAGCAAATTCAGGACTCGAAAAGTACCAAAAAGTCACGAGAAGACACGAAAATTGTTAAAAATATGCTGAAAATTTGACAAAATTCAATTAAAAATTGGCTAAAAATCCAAGTAATTTTTAGCTTACTGATCGGACATTAAACACAAAATATCAAATTTGAGATTATGTCACAAAATCATATGATGCACTTGTAACAATCAGAACACTTGTTTAGCAAAACAATCGATTTTTATCTCATTAATCATTGTTTTTTTTTAATTTTGTTTAACAAAATATTCAAATTAAAACGATGATCCGAACGAAAATTAATTTATTTTTATCAAAATACTCACCAAAAAATGCGAAAAAATTAATATTTTCAAAAATCGATTATGATAAGATCAATCACCAATGACGTCCAAAGAGAAAAGGAAAGAAAAGAAAAGAAAAGAAAAGAAAAGAAAAGAAAAGAAAAGAAAAGAAAAGAAAAGGAAAGAAAAGAAAAGAAAAGAAAAGAAAAGTACAGAGAAATTGCTATTTGCTTCACTCCGTGCAATGCTTTCCAAGGACGCGAGGACGGCACAGCGTGTGCGGACGGTGGGGCGCGAAGGAGAGTAATCACAGACCCGCCACACTATCCTGATATACACACATTTTTCCTTTTAAATAGTTATATCGAATAAATTGTGAAATATTAAGTAACTATGGATCTTCGTGTTGGTGTGACCAATATAGGTCTTCCTTCGTTAGATTAAAACACGTGTCAGGTTATAGTAATATTCTTTATTTGATAAAAGTGGCGTGTTCTCGCTGACTGTATGTAAAAGAGTGGCGTGATCTTTTTGCGAAAGAATAATGGCAGTTCTGCTAACTGCGATGCAGATACATAAAATAAAAAGTGCTGCCAAACCATCGAATTGATGGTGCTGCCTTTGGCTGATAGGTGTGTTCGCGTACTACACTGCCACAGGTCTGTTCGGGTACTACACTGTCACAAGTGTGTTCGCGTACTACACTGCCACAACCAGCCCCCCTTTCAGTCTGTGTGTGCTTACAGACACAGACGTTTAGGGAATCGAACTTTTCTTCCCAGGCGAGTTGTGGTTTTTACTTGAGGGTCGCTGATCTCAGCTGGAGTAGGCCCTGCGTTCTCGTCGATAATGTTGTTGTTGTCGGTAAATGCCGCTTTCAGCCTGTCGATTGAAATTTTTCTAATTTTGTTTCGGATGTCCAGCGTGAAATATTTCGGATGACGTTTTATTACTGCGAATGGTCCGTCGTACGGCTGCTGCAGTGGTGGTCCAATTGCGTCGTTTCGCACGAAGACTTGCGTACATTGATGTAGTTCCTTTTGTATAAATGGTTTTATTTTTGTGTGGTGTGCCGTTTGTGTCGGTCGTATCGATTCCATTGCATGTCTGAATTCTTGAACAAACTCTGCTTCGTTTTGGTACGGCTTCGGTTCGGTAAAAAATTCTGCTGGTAGTCGCAAGCTTTTTCCATAAACTAATTCCGCTGGTGTTGCCTTTATGTCCTCTTTAAATATTGATCGTAGTCCAAGCATGATGAGCGGTAACTCGATTGCCCAGTTTCGCCGATCTTTACATTTTAGTGCTGCTTTTAGTGTACGATGAAAACGTTCTACTAAACCGTTGGCTTGGGCATGATATGCGGTTGTGCGGAGGTGACGTATACCTAGTCTTTCGTTGAGCTGCTTAAAAACTTGACATTCAAATTGTCGCCCCTGGTCCGTTGTAATTTTAGAAGGTACACCAAATCGCGCGATCCATGTTTCTATGAGTGTGGTGGCGACAGTTTCAGCAGTAATGTTCTTGATAGGTGCTGCTTCTGGCCATCGCGTAAATCTGTCGACGATCGTTAGTAAGTATCGGTAATCGTTTGAAGGCGGTAGTGGGCCGACTATGTCGATGTTAATATGGTCGAAGCGTGACTCTGTGGTATCGTACCATCCGGGTGTGGTCTTATTATGCCGCTGAATTTTCGATTTTTGGCATGGTATGCACTGCCTGGCCCAGGTTGCAACGTCCTGGTGAATGTTGGGCCAGACGAATCTTTGTTTGATGAGTCGGGTAGTCGCTCGGATACCTGGATGTGCAATGTCGTGTGTAGCGTTAAAAATTGTTTTGCGACATGACTTCGGAATGTAAGGTTTGCATTTATTGTTTGAGATATGGCAATATATCTGTTGTGCTGAATTGAGCACGGGCATCTTAGTTAAAATTATGCTGTAGCGGTCGTTCCCTTGAAGGATGGATTTCAGTTCACTGTCCGCATTCTGTTCTGCCGCAATGACTTCGTAGTCGATAGGTTCGCGTTGCATTACATTGATGCGTGATAGGAAATCGGGTACTGTGTTTTCTTTACCCTTTACGTAACGTATATCAGTCGTAAATTGGCTGATGTAATGCAAGTATCGGAGGTGTCGTGGCTCTGCCTTTTCGGGTTTCTGTTTAAAAGCGAAAGTGATTGGTTTGTGGTCGGTGTAGATCGAACAGCATCTACCTTCGAGTTGATCGGCAAAGTATTTAACGCTTTTGTATACAGCGAAAAGCTCTCTTGAGTATGTACTCCAATTACGTTGAGATGTTGTTAACTTGCGGGAAAAAAATCCTAGGGGCTGTGCCTCGTCGTTTTTTATTTGGTGCAGCACGCCTCCGATACAATTGTCTGATGCATCGACTGATAGTGTGAGCTGTGCGTTTTCTTGTGGATGCGCGAGCAGGGTTGCATTGGCTAATTTTAGTTTGAAATCGTTGAATGCTTTTCGCGACTCTTCGGTCCACTGAATTTTGCGTTTGTCGTTTTTGATGTTGCCCGGAATAAGAGATTGCAGGATATCTTGAGTATGTGCAGCGCCGGGTATAAATCTTCGGTAGAAGTTGATAATTGCTATGAAACGTCGTAGGTCCTTTGCGATGGTTGGTTCCGTGTAAGCGTTTATTGCCTCTACTTTTTCGGGCAGTGGCAAAATACCGTTGGGTGTGACCAGATGACCGAGATACCTCACGTTTGACTGACCAAAAACACATTTATTGGCGTTAACGGTTAAGCCGTGCTGCTTTAAACGCTCGAACACAATTCGAAGGTGTTGCTTATGTTGAGCTTCGGTGCAGGACGCGATGCAGATGTCGTCTAGGTATGGTACGACAAAGTCTAATCCTCGAAATACACTGTCGATGTGTCGTTGAAATGTTTGGCCCGCGTTACATAACCCAAATGTCATGTATCGAAATTCGAATAAGCCGAACGGAGTTGTTATGGCCGTTTTTTCGATGTCATCTGGATGCATGGGTATCTGGTGGTACGCTCTTTCTAGGTCGATAGTTGAAAATATGCTTTTGCCTGCAAATACTTGATGAAATGTTTGGATATTTGGAATGGGGTACCTGTCCTTTTCGGTGACGGCGTTTAGTGCTCTATAATCCCCGCACGGTCTCCACGTGTTGTCCTTCTTAGGTGCCATATGAAGTGGCGAAGCCCACTGACTTTTGGACGGCTGGCAAATACCCTTCGCCATCAGGTATTCGAATTCCGCTTTGGCGGCTTTTAGTTTTTCGGGTGTGAGGCGACGTGGTTTTGCGTTTACTGGTGGACCGCTCGTGACGATGTGGTGGAACGTTGTAGTTTTGACAATGCGTTTATTATGTGACGGTGCGAATAGTTCCTTAAATTCTGACAGTAGTTCTGTGTATTTGTTTGTACCAGTAACAAGTTTAATGCCAGTGGTAGCTGTAGCTCGCGTTATACCGTATGTATGTAATCTCGTCGTTTTATCTATTAGTGATTTGTTTTTTAAGTCTACTAACAGGTCGTAGTGCGTTAGGAAATCCGCGCCGATAATTGGCGATTTTACGTCGGCTATGCAAAATGTCCATTCAAATGGGCGACGGAGGCCGAAATTTAATTTTAGAGTTTTCTGTCCGAATGTTTGTATTGGCGTTCCATTCGCTGCGAAAATTGACTGGGTAATCGTCGGTTTATGAGTGTTGTTTGTTGCGGTTGCTGGGATTACCGATATATCTGCTCCGGTGTCGATGAGGAAATGTTGATTGTCGTAAACGTTTTTTATGAAAAGGCGGAGGTTATTGTTACCGTGGCCGAGCTGGCAAGCGCCTCCCATGGCTTGAGCTCGGGGTGCTAGTTTTTTTGGTCCTCCTGTGTGCTGCCGGCCGTACGGTCAAACTTGCATGGTGGCCTGCACTTACGAGCGCTCGTCCCGTATTTGTAGTGATACCAGCATGTGTCGTGGTGTTCGCGGCTTCGTGAACTCGATCGTGTAGGTGTTGGTCTTCGTTGGTGGTCGCGGCGTGGCCATTTGATGTCTCGGAGATCCCGTGAGAGCGCGTTGATCTGGCGTTGCATTTGTAGAATTGCTTGACTTGCAGGTTCATTGCCGGCGCTTTGCTGTGAGTGTGTGTTTACTGTCTGCTGAGGGCTTTGTTGAACAGCGTGTATGAAAGAGTTGCTGCCTTTAGTAGCCTCCATGATACGATCGGCCATCGTTGCTGCGTTGACTAATGTTATGTGCTCATCTGCGGATAGAATTGCGCGTATTTGTTCAGGCAGATTTCGGAGCCATAACTGCTTTAGGAGCTCGTCTGTAACCGGTGTAGCTGCGGCCCTTGTTCGCATTTCGGCTAACAACTGTGACGGTTTGCGGTCACCGAGTGATAAGTCGCTGAGCAGTTTTGTTAGTTTGGTTTGTGTGCTATCGGCAAATTCGTTGATGATTCGAGCCTTGAGGTTTTCGTACATTTCGTTGCGTGCTGGTGGATTGGTACGGAAATCAGCTAGTTTGTACATAACGCGCGTAGGCAGTTGTCCAATTATGGTATAGTATCGTTTTTTGTCGGATACGATACCTGCCGCTTCAAATGCCGCCTCGACTTGCCAGAACCATAGGTCGGTATGTTCCTCAACGAAATCTGGGAGCTTAACTTTCCCATGGTCCAGTGTGTCCACCCGCATTGGTGCCTGTCGCTCTGGAGCCGGTGTCTCTTGCTCGTCGTTGTGCATATTTTATTTTCGAAAACTTTCTCACTTGTGGGGATAGCCACAATGTTCTGCCGCTTCGTCGGGGTTACCAGTATGGATCTTCGTGTTGGTGTGACCAATATAGGTCTTCCTTCGTTAGATTAAAACACGTGTCAGGTTATAGTAATATTCTTTATTTGATAAAAGTGGCGTGTTCTCGCTGACTGTATGTAAAAGAGTGGCGTGATCTTTTTGCGAAAGAATAATGGCAGTTCTGCTAACTGCGATGCAGATACATAAAATAAAAAGTGCTGCCAAACCATCGAATTGATGGTGCTGCCTTTGGCTGATAGGTGTGTTCGCGTACTACACTGCCACAGGTCTGTTCGGGTACTACACTGTCACAAGTGTGTTCGCGTACTACACTGCCACATAACCATATCTTTATTTTATTAAACATTAATAGAAAAGTCTAACCGTATATTGGAAAGGAGTCTCTTATAACTGCTCGGCAAATTGGACATAACGTTTTTATATGGTGATCATTTGCATGCTGCTTCATATTTCCAAAACATTGTTGGCAAACTTTAAAATGTTTGCATGGGACGAACAAAAGTTGCCGTTCTCGTTGGCAGCATATAACGCAAAAAACACGGTTTCGAGTTTCATCTTCGCTTAAACTTTCGGCATTTTCGTCGTCATCACTTGCCTCGCTATCTGAACTGTCGATTTCGTTTAAAAAATCTTTACAACCCGTTATATTGTTCATGTTCGAAAACTGAATTAAAATTTCATTTAAAGAATTTTTTTTCATTTTCAAGAGATTTAAATGTTGTTTAATGAATATATCGCGTTTTTGAAAGAGGCAAGAAGATTTTTTCTTGCATAATGAAACTAAACCTGATATTGATTTCATATAATCAGTTGATTTCACTTCATCAATGTCACACAACATTTCTAAAAATTTCCATGTTTGGTTATTTTCATATTGAGCCGGCTGTGTAAACCTTCCGCAGAGTTAGTCGTTCTGAAAAGTTGACGGGCCTTACCTTTAATTAATAAAAAGAAAACGCTATTCAAAATACGTAGTTAGAATTAGATATGTATTGCAATACCTTTTCCATCCACTGTGAATTGAAATATTTACAAAATTCGGTATTTTTGACGCTTTTTCGCCGTAAAGCGTTTGTAAAATGAAACCAGCATCCAACCATTTTTGAAGTTGGAAAGACAATTTTAAATGCATTGCGCATACTTATTTCAAAATCACTGACGACAGTGTGAGGATGCAAGTCTAGAATGTTTGACTTGATATATTGAAAAAGATGTGTATATGTTTCCTGCGACTTTTTAGACATTAAAGCGTATATAAAAGGATAAGCCTAGAAGCAAAAATAAATAATTATATTTTTTTACGCAATAGCTACACATAGATTACTTACATGGTCTGCAAGGATGATGTGAATAATGAGAAGCTCTTTAAATTGCTTCGATACGGGAATCACATTAAATGTCGCATCGATTATATACTTAGGTACGAGGCTCAGATATAAGTTTTTGGAACGCAAAGAATTCGTAATTGTAGGTGACACAAATATGGAATAGGAAAAATTGGTTGTGATCACTGTATCAATATAGAAAGCGCTCTCATCCTTCTCAAAACGCGAAATCCCAAACTGCTTATAAACTTTTTCATTTCCTAATACTTTAATGATTTCTTCAAAATCCATTGGCGTTTTTGGAAATGTTTTTTGTTTAATATTAAATAACTGTTTTCGCATCGTACCATATTGTAGTGAGTGCGACGCTTCTTTAAATTTTTTACAACTGTTATCAAAAATTTCACGCACGCTTGTTCGTTTTAATGGAGCTTTTTCCACTTCCTTTTTAATATAATTTATTGCTTCTATTTTTTTTAATAATTCAGTTTGTGGACCATGCTGATGGGCATATAATTTACCAATCTTGCGACAGTATTTAGTGTTACTAAAATCAACTGCTACACCAATTTTACAATTTTTGTTGTAGCAATAGTAATATTTTGCCGCCTTTGCTTGTTTGGAATCTATATATTTGCTCCTCTTTTGGAACATGCAGAAGTTTGCTGGTTCTCCTCAAACCAGCTATTACTTTGTATTCCAAATTATTTTCCTCCTCCATAACTCCATATTGCATCTCTTAAGTGAATATACTCTTCAGTTCGCAACTTCGACTGATTGTATCGCATGTAATTAAGTCGTCCTGTCTCAACTTTAACGTACATGTCAACTGCATACGGTTGAAATAACCGTCCATATCTCAGTAAGTGGTTGTCATAGTTTTGGCGAATCATCATTCGATATGCGTATGAACCTATATGAAGTAGCAAACAAAAATTTTTTTTTTTTACTAACCATTCACCGGATTTATCATCTTATATCCTAAGTGATATCCGTCTTCTCCACGGTAGAACATGAGCGGATATTGCATTGCGTCGTAACACCGATGTGTCTCACTTATCCGTTTTAGTGCGTTTTGATTTCTACGTTTGATAACAATATCACGAGACTGCAAATTTTCTCCAACAACAACAACTGATATTTCGCTAACTGTAGGTGCATTATATTGTCTTTCATGTGGTCTTTTGTCCGCTTGTATGATTATACTATGATCATCTGTTGGCATACGTTCCAACGAAATCGTAAACAGTTTAATGAGGCCATCGTGTTCGTGTAACATTTGCTGCAATTGTTCGATTATTTCTCTTTTCGTTGTATTGAAGATAGCACAACGCCGATTTACTTCATCATGTGAATCTCCCAGAAAGTAAATTTGGAGATATTTGTGTTCTTGATCTGGATGCGGCAATGGCTGTGGTGGTGGAAGCAATTCTGGCAACTTAACCTTTCCCCCGGCGCAACATAACCCTGGCGGTTCATTTTTAAATTTGACTGCATTGCAATATTGACAAACTACTGACATCTGACCGATTTGAACAGATGCGCTATATTGAATGTTTGGATCATATCGAAAACCTGCCCGTTCAATGTTCACAAAAGAAAGATGTTGCCGCTGTTGTCGTCGAATAATCGCATGTTGTGATCTTACTTCATCACTTTGGTTTGGCTTTATGCTGACCAGTTGCATTTGTACAAGCAAGAAAAGTAATTCTGGCCTTTTCTGCTTTTCTTCCCGGAGCTGTTTTTCTGTTTGACTGACATACGTTCTATCAGGAAGCATTTTCCAAAACAAGCCGGTCTCGTCTGCGTTATACACTTGGTCCTCGCAAAGCTCCAATTCGTAAATAATGTTTCTGAGTTTATGCTTAAAGGGATCAGTTGCGTGGATATCCGATGAAAGTTTCTCGCCACACACTCTTAAAAGTCGGATTCCAAAGCGAGTTTTAAATCCAGATAACCAACCGGGGCTGGCATGAAAGCTACCTTCTTTTTCCTTAAAGTCAGCGTGCAGCTTCATTGCTTTCTTCTGGGTTTTCGCGGCGATTTTAAACCTAATTTCAATGTACACAGTCTTACAAAAGTTTACATACGGTACTAAAATTTTCAATTTGATAAAGAAAAACGCGCATATAATAATTATTTTTGTTTTATTTTATTTTAAAGTATGAATTATTAAAAAGGAATTTTAAAAATAGTTCATTTTAATAAATTTATATTTAATAACACAAAACATTTCACTTTTTCAGTTTGAGAACTTTTACATAAGTTTACATACGCATACTTAATAAGAAAATATATAAATAAATTAGTAGTCGGTATGACCTCCTTTGGCTTTTATTACGTCTACCAGACGAGAGGGCATGGGTAATGCCAATTTTTTTGTAATTTCGGGAGTAACTTTACTCCATTCCTCCATTAATGCTACCTTTTGACCTGCAATGGATGATATTTGCCGTTTTTTTCAGATTCCGCTTCAAAATATCCCACAAATGTTCGATAACATTAAGATCGGGAGATTGTGGGGGATGTTCCAGCTTATGTCTGACGTTATAGAGAATCCATTCCTTTACCACTTTAGAAGAATGTTTCGGATCGTTGTCTTGGAGAAATATAGAATTTCCTTCCAAATCTAACATTTCCACACTAGGAAGGTAACTATCCTTTAAAATGTCAATGTACATAGCCTTATCCATAATGCCTTCTATAAACCTTAATTTGCCAACGCCATTTGCGGCCATACACCCCCATATCATGACCGAACCGCCTCCATGTTTGATTGTAGGGGTTATATTCTGGGGCAGTAAGGCTGTATTTGGTTTTCGCCAAACTTTTGCTCGACCATCACCTCCAAAGACCATAAATTTACATTCATCAGTAAATATAACCCTTTCCCAAAACGTTGGGTCACTTATGTGAATATTCGCATACTTCTGGGCATATTCAAACCGCTTTTGTATATTTACAGCTCTGAGAAACGGTTTTCGTCTTGCAACTCTGCTGTTGTAACCACTGTTTTTAATACTTCTACGGACAGTTTGATCAGAAACGTTTACTCCTAGATCTGTTTTTATTTTACGATTTATTTCGACCGCACTTTGTTTGGGGTTTTCTTTTATTAATCGTATAACTGTTCTATCTGTCCTTTCGTCTAACATCCGAGGGCGGCCGGTGCGTGGTTTACTTTCATAATTTCCATTTTCCTTAAAATTTTTTACTACTGTTTGCACTGTAGGCTTCTTTAAATTTAAAATTCTTCCAATTTCGCTTAAAGAATAACCTTCATTCCTCATTTTTACAACGGTTTTCCGAATTGGTTCGGGAACTTCCTTTCCTTTGCCCATATTTATAGTAGAAAACACCTCTCGACTAAAGAATTGTGATCACTTTTTATGAAATGTCAAGCTGTACTGATGATTTAAAGCAAATATCAAGAAATCTGCAGCGGTACTCATAACGGTACACTTTGTTCTTTGCATCGTATGTATACTTATGTAAATATGGGAGTTCGAGCATTTTACATTTTTTGTTGTTACTTTAGTAAATACAACAAATTTTGTATTGAAGAGTATTTATAATGGTTTTATCTTTCGTTTAAAGTTATAAAAACCAGCAATATATCAACAGCATTTTGATATTTATAATAAAATTAAATTTTTATGGTCGTATGTAAACTTTTGTAAGACTGTGTATTTCACACAGAAAAAGGGAATTCTATACTCAATATTATATCTAAATTGAAGTTCACGAGATATTTTATGTTTATGGGCCTTTGGATCATGATTATGGGCAGTAGGAGCGCGTTGTATTTCATGATCGCCACTATTTTCTTTTGTCACAACAACACTTTTACACATTAGGAATTTTCTTTGCGCACACAACCAGCGGAACTCTTTCTTCTTTTCATTTTTGGAATGAAAATGGTAATCAAAACCATCCAAAAATATACTATTTATATGGGTACATATATATGTAACCACGAATTAAAACTCAACTAAAGAGCGGTTTTACTATTTTTTATATGATCTCTAATAATATTTAATAAAAATTATTATGGAGAACTTCGAGTTACGGAAGGAAATTTATATGTTAATTACTCTCTTAATGCTACTGCCAACCCATTTAGTTCGAGTTAGAGAAAATTCGAGTTAAAGAATTTCGAGTTATGTAAGTTCGACTGTATGTATATTCAATAGCAACTTACTATCATAGCGTTGATACTATGGTAGCCTTTCCTATTGTACATAAGTAAGTACATGTAATATTACTAGTAATATTACTAATATTTTAGTGAAGCGTATATTTACCTCCAGGAATTTTGTATTGCTGCACAAACGACTCTTTACACGTAAGGTAATCCTCTGGTGTAAAACGTATAAACTGTGGGCACAACTTCGTTTCTATTTCTTTAAGCACATGGGATGTCAGCTTCGAAATAGTGCTTTGACAAATCCCAATCAAACAGTCACTGCCCACACTGTACTGGTATCCACCGCTAGCCAAATGTGAGAGCGTGGTTGCTAATTGTAGCACTGGAGCACTGTTCTGACGTTAGATTGCGTTAAACATATATTATTTAGGACATATTCAAACGCCTCTTTAGTTAGACGAAATCGTTTTAAAAATCTGCAAAGAAAACTTCGTTAATGAGGTTTCATGATTTATTTTTTATACACTTACACTGTGTTCGGCAGTGCCAAAGGATTGCTCCGATCTCTTAGTTGTCTCCGCACTATTTTTTCATCCCCATCACTGCCACTAGAGCTCAAATAAAAAAAACAAAGTCGGATCCATCTTGATATTCAACCATTTGATATTTAAACTAACACATTTATTGAATATTTTGCAACAGTTTTGGCAGTTCCACATCTATTGCGACCTAAAAATACGATCCAAAGCAATGTGGAATTTAAAAACTATTGTGAAATGAAAACACATTACGATCCGTTTGCTAAGAATTTTGGCCACTGGAGAGTCCTACGAGAGTTTAAAATTTCCGTCACGCATTGCAACCCCAACTTTGAGCAATATAATAATAGAAACATGTGAATCAATAGTAAAAGTACTCAAGAATTTTACTTCAATATGTATTATTCAACAAAATACATAAAACATTTTTCAAAATGTAAAAAACTCAAGCCATAAAGGGTGGAATATGAGTGCTTATAAGCTATACTTAAAATAATTACATTTCAAAAAAGTAAGAATAATCTGAGTCGGTGAATAATTCATTAAAATTGCGATATTTTGTGCTGGCGTCAAGGTTGTTTCCATTAGCATGGAAGTTAATAAAATACTTTTTATTTTAGTTTTTTTAAAAAGGATTTATTTTATTATATAACTAGCGGGCCCGGTGCCTGCTTCGCACGGCAAAACAAAATAAAAAAAGAAACACACTTGTTTTTAATAAAGTTGGTTTTGTTCCCTATTATTCAACTTTTAATTCTAGCTTCTTACAATCTTAGATTATGTATCACTTAAACTATCTTAGAGCTCTTTCGTAGACAACATTTTTGGTTTTGCCATGAGTTGTTGTGTAGATAAAGAGAACTGAAGGCTTGCCAACACGTGGGCACGAAACATATAACTGGCCGTGTGAAAAGCAAGGATATTCTATATCAATTCCACACAATTCCAACAATTGCCCTTGCGCTTTATTTATTGTAATAGGAAATGCAAGACGTATTGGAAACTGTAGTCTTTTGAATTAAAAAGGTAAATCTGATGGAATCATTGGAATTCGTGGAATCAACACATCTTCACCTTTAAACTTCCCCTTTAAAATTGTTGCTTCGATCAAATTGTTCATGACCTTTTTAACCACTAATCTTGTCCCATTGCATAATCGTGGTTGATTTATATTTCGAAGCATAATAATGGGAGCACCCACTTTCAATTGTAAACGATGAGGTGGAAATCCGGGTAAATCCAATGGATCCAAAATTTCTGTCGGATAATTAACAGCGTCGTCTTGATTCGAAACCGTGTCAACTGATTGATATGTTACAACCTCGCCAGGAACATGGGTTAAAAGGTCTGCATTCATTTGACCAACGTCTTTATTTTTAGCGGCCAGTATAGCTCTTTCAGCTAACCGATTATGATTGCGATAATTTTCCGCAATATTTGGAAAAACACTTGTCACCAATTCTTCTTTTGTCGGTGCAATATTACAAAAGTTATCTGGTAAAGTGATTAAGCCAGTTTCACGATCAACAGCAAGTTGACCATTGCCTATTGCCAACAGTTGCCTTGAAAATGTGTCGGCCAATGGATCGTTTTGAATTTGTATTCGCATATTTGTACATGTCTCCATAAATAAGATGACTTTAAACATGCTTTTAATTCATCTGCTGGTGTTGAACGGGAAATCACAGGCAACAGAATCAAAGTGCGACCAAATATCTGTTGATCATTACTACGCAAGTCTTGCAATGTCCTGTCTAACGCTTCCACTGGTTTCTTATGGGCCATTGTACATTCATCTCACACTATTAATTTGTATTGTTGCAAGACTTTGCCCATTCCCGAATTTTGGAAACATTACAGGTGCTATTTTCATTTACATTCATATTCAGTGGTAATTTAAGTGCAGAATGGGCTGTCCGACCATCATCTTATAACGTCGCTGCTATTCCAGACGATGCAAGTGCCAATGCTATATTACTCTGTGATCTTATAGTCACTAATAGCAAGGAAATCAGAAATGTTTTGCCAGTTCCTCCTGGAGCGTCTAAAAAAAACATTCCTCCAGTTTCGTTTCCATTATGGTATCATAAGCGTGTCTCTGTTCTGGATTCAATTTATGCAAATTCAAGTTTATAAATGTGGTCAACTCATTCAAATCATATTGTTTTTCACGATTTATTTCTTGATTGAATGCATCATGCATTGGTCGATTTGGAGCTAGCAAACCCAATTGTGTCAATGCTTTATTTGCAATTACTAAACAAATATCTTCAATGGTAATCAATGCCTCATTAAACATTTCAAGTGTAATCATTAAATCGTTATTTCCTGCAATTCAGCGCATTCGATAAAATCCTTAAAATTTTCCCATAATTGCAATGGATCAGATGGAAAACATGTTGCAATAATAATAGCAAATAATGTTCGTGTCGCATCCCAGTGATTATCCAGTAAATGCAATTCCTGACATGCTTGACGAAAAGTGTGACACTGTAACGCTAACTCTTTTCAAACTCAAAAAAGATGTAGGCCCACGAACATGAATCAATAATAGACGCAAATAAAAACATTCAGCATGACTGGGATGCACTGTGTAGAGACGTTCAATGGCATCACTTTCAAAAATGCCAGCATAACCTTGAACTGGTCTTCCTTGCTTACGTCTGTTCCATTTCTTTCCAGATGCATTCCAAGTGCAATATGTTGGTACTTGTGAATAAAATAATAATTTAGCAAATTGATCATTTTGACAAAATTCGAAAAAACGATAATAATGTACTAACAAATGAATAACTGCCGGATTTCGATCATGAGTTGGGAACGATAATATTCTCCAAACTGCCTCATTGCTACTGATATACCTTCCCATTTGATATCGTGTTATTTCATTATTTCGGTTCTCTGCAACACCAAACACAGCCATGTTGCTGCCTTTATTTACAAACCTGCAGATATATTTAATCGATTTAACATAATTACAATACTCTACATTGGTATGAGCTTTGAATGCTTTTGATAGTATTGGCGAAAAGGGGACAACTCACCTATTATGAACTGTAATATCTAGATTATTGACTCGTAGATTTATTGATTTGCCATTATCATCTGTTGATCGTCGGCGATACAGTGGGTAACCGTCTTTTCCATTATTTGTCTCAGAAATCAAATCTCTGGGATACCGCTTCGTGCATTTCCCACCTTTCATACATGGCCAATTAATATTTATAACACCACATGGTCTATGAATCATACTTTTTGTAACAACATCAAATAAACCTGGATCGATTTCCTGATCAGGAATTGGACACAGGAGATGATGTCATCTATTTGATCGCTTGTTATTTTGTTGACTAACCATAAAAAAAAGGGCATGTGGTAATCCTTTTTATTGCCATTCCACCGAATACATCCAATATCGAACATCGCCGAAAACTAGATGTTTAACAATAAAATCCATCAATGACTTCAGCTTCTGTCTAAATACTCGTGCAGTTTTGTCATGACGGTCTGTAGAAGATTGCCCTTCATATAAATATTGCTTTATTTCGTCCCATTGTGGATTACATGTAAATGTAATAAACAAATCTGGTCGACCATAAAAACGAACGTAGCAAATGGCATCTTGTGCATATTCATGCATGTGTCTTGGACTGCCTGTGTAACTTGCTGGTAAAAGAACAACTTGTCCAACATTGTCAACACTTCCATCATTATTGATTGCATCGGGGAGATGTATATACTCTTCTGATCGCAACTTCTGTTGATTGAATCGAATAAAGTTCAAACGCTCTGTTTCTATCTTTGCATACATGTCTTCGACATATTGATGAAAAAGTCTCCGACATTTCAAAATATGATTTTCCAAATTCTGGACTCGAAAAGCTGAAAAATGTGTAAAAATTCAATTAAAAATTGGCCAAAAAATCGAAATAATTTTTGTCTTACCGTTAGGAAGCGAAAATGAAAAGTTCGAGATCGTCTGCACTCGAAAAGCTCCAAAAAGTGACGAAAAGACACGAAAATCTGCTGAAAATGTGACAAAATTCAATTAAAACTTGGCCAAAAAATCCAAGTAATTTTTAGCTCACTGATTGGACATTAAACAAAAAAATTCGCTCATTTTTTTAATTTTTTTCACAAAATATCAAACTTGTGATTATGTCACTTGTAACAATCAGAACACTTGTTTAGCAAAACAATCCATTTTTATCTCAGTAGTCATTGTTTTTTTTTTTAATTTTGTTTAACAAAATATTCAAATTAAAACGATGATTAGAACGAAAATTAATTTATTTTTATCAAAATACTCACAAAAAAATGCGAAGAAATGAATATTTTCAAAAATTGATTATGATAAGATCAATAACCAATGACGTCCAAAGAGAAAAGAGAAATAATAACAAATTGCTATTAGCATCACTCCGTGCAATGGTCTCCAATACACAAACGACCAAAATGTATTCAATACTAATGAATGCTGTATGCGGTACAAAAAAAGCCTGCGGCAAAAACACACTTACTTCACATACGCACCGCACACATATGCGTTTTCGGATTGCAACCAAACTTCATATAAACCATATATGGACGTAGTGTGTAAGTTTGTGTGTCGCACGACGCGTTTATGATTAGTTCGGCGACGTACATATACGGACTTATTTTTATATATATAGATTAACTACCTGCATTATTTTCCAATTGAAATTTGCAACAATGAACTAAATAATAAGTAAGTTGCCATAATGTGACTTGAAGAAACAGTGCAACCTGCCGATTACGGCTTCAAATTTGATTTATTTGTATACTTAATTTATTTGTTTGTATTATTAACATTTTTCACGTCATTGAAGAAGTTTACGATAATTATTTCCCTCTTCACCTTTTCCGATTGCGCCATTAATTAGTGGTTTTGATCTTACACGGTGATGCCAGGCGTATGTGTTTTAATTAATATATTCAATAATAACGTTAAAAACACTATTTCTAAATTAATCAATATTATCTGGTAAGGATGATCGTTTTGCAAAACTTATTGGACTCCCTGAGTCTATGAGGCATTCTAAAGATAAAATACATTCAGTATTATTACTCACAATAAACTTTAAATATCTTACGTATGGCCTCTCATCTGCACGGTTGTTTTGAATCCTCGTTGAACATGTAGCGACTTTATGCTCCATGCTGCTACACCCATAACACGCCCCAACCTCTCGCTTCGGCTTCCGTCATACCACGGCCATGTGTCCAAATGAGTTGCAGTTAAAACATCTGACACTCGTCCGGCATATCTTCGACAATATGGTCAATCAACTCGCATTCATCCATATTCAACGGACCTGCGAGTGAAACCTTTTCATTGTAGTACTTTTGGAAGCCTTCACCAACCGACCACTTGCGCGCTTCAAACTGTTTTCGCAGCAACAACTTGTTGTGTGTTGGTGCAAACACCGCTTGCAAATCTGCAACAAGGATGTCTATATTTTCTGTGCTAAACAGAGGCCTCGCGTGCAGCCACACTCTTGCACTACCTTTTAGTTTGCTTATCATTACAGAGCGCAGCGCGCCAGGATCGAGATTAAAAACTTTCCCAGCACTTCTTAATTGTTGAATCCAAACGTTAAAATTCGGCCCACCTTCGTATTCTGGTGACAGATCTTTTAACATCTCCAAAGGTATAGCACCGACATTCCTTACCGTAGCGCTATCTTTATTACGTTCGTTTGTTACTGTACATTCAGCGCCGTTGCTATTCAAAGCGTCATTGTCGTTCAAAGCGCCGTTGTTCAAGGCGCCGCAGCTATTATTTGTTGCATGTTGTATGTTTGTTTGTTTGTTGTATGTCGCGCTGACATTCGTTGCGTCGTTATTTAAAGTACTCGAAGCTCTGCTATTCAATGAATCGTCTTTTTCTGTCACATCAGTGCCGCCACCTACTACATTGCTTGATTTAAGTTGCACGATCATTAGCTTTAACTGCTCGACTTCTCTGGTCAGGAGCTCATTCTGCGTCTTTAAATCACGTTCCGCTGCCTCCTCCAAAGGTGATTCATCAATGCCCACCGATTCAACCTCCTCGCCAGCGAAACTAGGACAATCGCCACGCTCAATTGCAGGCACATCGCCCAACCTTATTGCCAGCACACTTTTGTTGCCATGAGTCGGGAGCCCCAACCGCTTCAACCACTCACGCAACTGGGCCGCCGTATATACATATGTTTGTATCGACGCACTCCATTTTTATAGAAAATTTTTGCAAAAATTTTGTTAAAACTGTACTTTGCTACTGTGCCCGAATCCCACTTCTGAGATTTTGTAGGAAGACCAATTCGTTTCGTGGTTGCGTCCGAACTGACTCTTCTTTATTTTTTCTCACTTTCATGTCGCCAGTTACAAGTTTAAAAATTACATCAGGGTTGCTTATTCGGGTAACATTAAAATAAGGTAACGATACAGTAATCACATTTACATTGCTACAGTTACTGAATATTATTTCCAGGTATGTCCGAGTAAACGAATTTACCAATGTCCGTCAGAAATTGTTCGTATTTGTTAAAGTCTATTACGTGTATTAGTCTAAAGGCTCCGTTCTGAATTTTGCTAGTCCGTCATTTATTGTAACTAATTGTGCGTTCGAGTAGTCGTAGATGTCCGTTGTCGCAGTGGCATCGTAAATTAAAAGACATATTAGAATTCTTAAAATAATGGTGCGGCGGCGGACGACTAGCATCATCTGTTTGTTTCCTACTGAGGGGCCCTTTCCTGCACACTTTTTGTCCTGGGATGGTGACTTTGCTCACCGGGTTCTGGGGCCTAGTGCTGATGTTCCTTCGTCCTGGCGTTTGTTGCGACGTTATGGACCTGAAGTCCAGGGTGAGCCGGTTTCCTTGTAGACTTTTATTTTTAAGTCCTTCTTGGTTCACGGTAAGGACTTTACCGTGTCTTTTTTTCGTACACTTCACTCACGATTCACTACAACTAGGCCCCGCGTTGGGCGCCACTTAACGATTTTCCTACTGATTGAAAGAAAAAAAATCGTTTTTGGTCAGCACGACCTTCTCGTTATAACTTTATTTTTAAAACTGATTTTTACAATGTTCTTAATCTAAAAGCACCGGGCAAAACATAATTAAATTCCACGAATTCGCTAATTTAGGTGGCGCGTGTGCTGACAGTGCGTCTGGGCTATGCTGTGGGAAACATTGTGTAACTTGAGTTCCATATCCGCTCTATCTGCATTAGTAAGTATTGCTGACGAATTAGTTTATTATTTCGGCAATGTTAACATATGCCATGTTAACATATACAGTGTTCCAATAAAGTCTTCGTACAGCACCTAATAAAAACTTCATTGATAAAAATCAGTAAAACATTTCTAATTTTTTTAACATTTTTTAGTGAGTTTTTGTTTACGACATATTTCGTATTATATTAAATCAAAAATAAACAAAAATCATTAAACCGTTTCAAAACTATACATAAAAATTGGAATAATTTCACTATTTTAACTCCAATAAAGTCTTCGTACATTCAATTAAAAGTAAAATAAATTATAAATATATCCAAATGTGTATGATTTTAATATATTGTGGGATAGCCTTGTTTTAAATAACGGCTTTAAGGCGGTCGGGCATTGATTCCACAAGCTTTTGTGTATATCGTACATCAATTTTCATCCATTCCTCTTGAAGGACTTCTTTTAGGCGAGCTTTTGAACTTATATGATGAGTTTTACACAAGTGATAAAGAAACTGTCGAATTGTTTACGTTTAATAGTTGGTAAACGTTTGCTGAACCTGTGACGTTCCTTGAGAATGATTCTTCTGACAGATCTGGGCGCCGATCTTGTTTAGAGTATATTATAAGACCGTTGGCCGGGCGTCGTCGAAATGACCTTGTTTCTTCATCAATACGTTCAATAACATTATAGCCCTCTATTGGAAACTCTTCTTGAGATAAAGCCCAAGTCTCAGCAAAGCACAGAATATCAGCAGAACAAATCAGTTAATCTGATCTGATAAGCGCAATATGCTTGTTTAGACTCCTTACATTTTGGTAATAAATCTGTAGCATGTCGTCAATGCACCTTCTGTCCTCAATCTATTAAGTTCAGTTTTAATAGTGTCATCCTGCTGTCCAAATGGGTTCGAAGAAAAAAGAAGAAAATTTCTCGATTATATATAATCCATTTGTGTCTTTGCTACATCCTACATATAAAGCTGACCTGCTAACTCTACTCTCTAGATGAACCGCAACTTGAGCGTATGTTCCACCTTGGCTTCGAGAAGAACTGCAGAACTATCTTAAATTCCCTCTTCAGTACCGAACTTCAAATTTGAACTGCGTAATTGTGCAATATAGTCGGCGTTCTTCATTCGATTTATTTCCAAATTTTGGCTATATTGTTGTCGGCTTCGATTCAAAGCATTGCGACGTCATTGTTCCTGCGACTGTCTAGATACTTTTGGCATTTTTATAAATTAATATAAAATATTTATATCAATATTTCGCATTGAGATCGAGATTATTTTTAAGGCACCAGGTTGTTAAGCAGTCGATATCTTGTTGTAGTTGTGTGACGTCGGAATCGTTTGAAACAATTCTGAAGATTTTCAAGTCATCGGCATATAGCAGACATTCAGACTGTATATTGTTTACAATGTCATTGATAAAAATATTAAAGAGTAGTAGTCCTAAATGCGATCCCTGAGGAACTCAAGATGTGACCTCATATTCTCTAGACAGATGTCCGTCAACCCTGACTTGTAGGAACCTGTGAGTTAAATATGAGTTAAGCCAATCCAGTGCGGTGCCATTGACGCCCTAATTATTGAGTTTAGAGACGAGTATCATATGGTCGACACGGTTAAAAGCTTTACCAAAATCGGTGTAGATTGAATGTACCTTTTGTCCTTCATTCAGTGCGTTGAATATATAGTTCACATACAGGTAGAGATTTGACACGATCGATCTGCCACCCACAAATCCATGTTGTTTTGTAGTGATGATATCCTTGAAGGTTAGAGATAGTTGAGGCAGAACCAACTTTTCGAAGTGCTTGGCTAATGCTGATTGGATGCAGATGGGCCTGTAGTTAGTTACTTCAGATCTTAGGCCACTTTTGTGTGTTGGACTCACATAAGACAGTTTCCAGGCACGAGGGAAACTACCTGATTGAAGAGAGTAGTTAAAGATATGAGTGAGGGGCTCACAAAGCTCGATGGCGCAGTTTTAAAAAAAAACATTTGGTATCCCATCTGGTCCGGCACCTTTGTTTGGATTTAATTTCAGTAGCTGCTGCAGAACATCATTGTATAGGACCTCTAAGCTGAGAACGTTGGTTGACGATCCAGTTGAGTTAGCATCAACGAGCTGAGTGCCGTGAGTATGTTTCGAGATTGTAGTCTTGAAATATGAGGCGAAAAGATTGCTTATATCCGGGCCGGTGTCAGCTATTTGGTCCATCCAGGACATTGAGGATGGTATATCAATATTATTTTGTTTCTTATCTTTTATAAATTTCCAAAATGCGTTGGTGTCAGACTGGACCATGTTCTCAACTTAGTTTACGTAACTACTGTAACATTCCGCACCGAGTATTTTGCAGTCCCTCCTTAGAGTACTAAAACGGTTGTAATTGTGTTGGTTTTCCCTTTTTTTGTATTGAGTGTGTGCTGATTTTTTGAGCTTAATCTTGTTTATGAGTTCATAGGAGAACCAGCAGGGATAGGTACTGATAGATTTTTTGTGAACCGGTACATATGGTGATATTCCTACTTCAAGGGTATTGTATAACCAATTGACTTTACTTTCAATGATGTTCAGTGCGTACAGTACCGTCCAATTGACTCGGTGAAAGAAAGCGTTGAGGCTGACGTAATCAGCTTTCTTAAATGAGTAAGTGGCTGGATTAAAATGCTCTAAGTTCAGTTGAAATTTTAGATTTATGACGAAGAAGAACGAGAGGTAAGGTTTTATCCACGTAAGCCTCAACATTGCTGAAACAAAGGTCAAGAAGATTGTTCTGGAGGTTATTTTTGTTATTTATTTGGATGCATTCCAGTAAAGCAAGTCCATCGTATACAAATTTTTCGCAATCGGCTCTGGGGGTGCTGCTTGACAAGTTGAAGTCACCTACGATTATTAGCTTTGCGTTATTGTATTTGACATTGATATAGTTGAGAGTTGTAAGTAGTTTACGATAAGTTTCTAGTGTTGTAAGAGGCGGCATGTATACACATCCAACAATTATATTAAGTACAGTACCTTTGATTTTTACGAATACCAATTCCAAATCTCTGTCATCTGTGGTAATTAAATCGGCATGGATGTGACGTTTGACGGCGATGAAGACGCCACCGCCACGATCTAGACCAGTGCATATTGGATCTCTATCTCTTCTAAAAATTTTATAAGTGCTATCAGTTACCTCGCTATCATTAATTGACGAGTTTAAGCACGACTCAGTGATACAGAGTAGATCATGACCACTAGCCGCAGATACTGTCATAAACTTAGACAGCTTTGTCCCAAGGCCTCTGGTGTTTTGGTAATAAATCTGAAGGGTTTTCTGGTTTATTTTTCTTACTGATCGAACGAAAATTCTTGTTCACTATCTGCGGTACTCCTCGAATGTATTTGATGGTTTTGCTCGTGTCACCATTTTTGCCGAGAATATCGAGTTCGGATCGTAGCTCACTGAGAAGAGACTGCTGTGCTGGAGTCTGATCAGATTTGAAGGTAACTGTCATTTCATCGCGTTGGTTAAGCCTGGAAATCTCCCTAGCATCGGCCGCTGAACGAGTCTCAATGAGCAGAGGACGTGTACGGCCGGTTGCCGGACGACCTAGTCTTCGAATCCTGCATTGAGGTATTTTGGCAGAGCTTTGGGGGGGGGTAAGACTGCCGAGAGCGAAGTTTTGTCAGCTTCCAGTCTGTCATTACCAGCAGCATTAGTAGCTTCAGTGATGCCAAGGGCAATGACATTACTCTCTCTCCTTTTTCGATCGTTCATCTCCCTTATGATGTCTTCCGGAAATGATACATTCCTGTAGGAGTTGAGGTTGTTTTCTACGGAGGAGATCCTGTCACTCAAGTTAGAATATTTTTTTTCAATGGCAACGTTCTGCTTAGAAAGCTTGTATATTTCTTTCTTGAGTTCAGCGATACTCTCCCCGATGGTTTGTTTAAAATTATCAAATTTGTTATTGAATGATTGGGAAAATGTTCGAATTGCTTCTTGAGAATTGTTTCTAATTTATCAATATTGTTATCTCCACTAACATCAGGCTCCTCATCAGATGCAATATCGATGTCTCTAACACTAGCCTCAAATTCACTGCATACGGTGCACCTCCACTGTATGTCATGTTTTTTTGATTTTAGTAGCAATGACATTAAATTCTGCATTACTCAGTTTCAGACATTCAACGTGGTACCATTTCTAACATAATTCACATCTCAGACCTTTTGTATTTTTTCGTACTGGTTCTGAGCAGCTACCGCATGCGCTAGCATCAACTTGCTTTTTGGGTGGCATGTTGAGTATTAATGTATTCGCACTTACACAAATGTTTAAATGTTAAACAGACGTCGGTAGATCACTATTGTTGTGCAACAATTGTACAATATTGTGCAGAAGTAAATAAGTTGTTCTTATGAGTTTACTTATTGATTTTCACTTATAATTTAATAATTTTCAATAATTTTTAATTATTTTAACGGAGCGTTCTTAACATACACGTCTGAACGGTAGCCCTCAGAGTTGCCATATAAATTAAATTACTAAATAACTTAAGTAAAATTACTAAATAACTTAACAAATTATTTCAACAATTCATTGGCAACATTTGATTCTACTTTACAAGATTTTTCGCAACTTAGAAGGATACAAATCGTCCGGTATGTAATCTTTTAACACAATTATACCCGAATATAACAAAAATTGACGATATTCTCTAGACTTTCAGTTGCAGTATTGTTCAAGTAATTTGAACAAATGCTTATGTATATAAAAATTTATTAACACTCAAAAAAGTCATATTGCGGTGACCACTATATCTCTGAACTGAATCCTCTTTATTACTTGTATTACGTATATGATAAGCAATCGATACCAAGTTGCGTAAAAATATAAACTTTACAAACTTATGCTAATTAGCCGTTTTGAAGTTATTGGAGTTGTCGTAGAGTTGTCGTATAGCCATAACGACAGTATATTTGAAACAATTTCACAATCCTATATACGGTTTAGAACCGATTTTTTAGTACATATACATTAAGCAATCGATACCAAGTTGCGTAAAAATATAAACTTTACAATTTATGCTAATTAGACGTTTTGAAGTTATTGAATTTGTTATTGTGCATCTATTGCATTTCCACCCTGCCAGCCAAAAGTTTTCAAACTCGCAAAAGTAGTGAAAAAAGTGGTGAACTGGAAGGTTCATCACACGTATGTATGTAAAAAATGATTATAATGTTTATTACAAAATGTTGTTTGTAATTAAGTTACAATTAATTGAAAAATGAATGAATGAATTGAAAAATATATGATCAGCTGCGTTTGCCAACTCCTTCGTTAACTGTCTTTTGTCGATTGTAATCGCCAACTGTCGCTACTCCTTGAGATGTGAAGTTGGTTGCTGCTTGAACTAACAGATTTGTTTCGTTGTGTTCTGACATCGAGAGGTTTGCTGCTTGTCTTCTCTTACTTCGTTTAGATTTCTCAGAGTACTTAAGTTGCGGGCGTCCAGTTAGTGATACAATTTTTTCATCTGGGCTTAGTTCTACTGTGCATTGAGTCTCTGTGGAAGTTTTTTCTAAATTTATTTGCCTGTTTATTACAGTTTCTGAACAAAGCCAGCCAGAATATTTAATTTTAAAATCATCTAATCTTCTATGACACTTTTCCCACTTTGCAGACAAATTATTGTTAAGCATGCGTGTTTTTTTTTTTGTTAAATACTTATAGCATTCATCTGAAATGTTATCGGCTCCACATTTTTGTATAAAATAATTTATTAATGCGTCCTTATTTTTTCCTTTCTTCTGCTTGGTCAACCAAACCAAACGAAACTCCTAAACAAAATGTGTTAAACTTACTCAAACTTAAAAAATAAAATAAATTCCAAAATGTTAAAGACTTTTGGAAAAAGTTATTTTATTTTTTAGAGTATCCAACTTTTGAGTATTATATTTTACAAAATTAATAAACTTACCATCACCTTCGTGTTCCATTTAAACGTTTATTTAACACGCTTTGTTTTCAGCTTTAACAAGCAATTGAAGTAAGCACTATAAAACACCGAACGCAATTATGTTTACAAATGAAGCAAACAAATTCAACTTCCATGACTCACCGAATAACGGTGAATTGCATATTACAACAACAAAATTCATTTTTGGTTGTTTTGGACCGTTGACTACTAGATTTCAGAAACAACATATTTCGGGGCTGCAAACATTTTTGGCCAACGAAATGAAATTTCCGACCATAGTGCATTGACTTACTGAGGGCTACAATAAGTGCACTGCCTTCCAATGGATTGTCTGCCATGATCACGTCTACAGTCAAACACCAGGAAATCGCATCTACACCGAAAACGTCAAGGTTAAACTTTGGCAATGTAATACTTCCTTGTCTTGCGTATTTTGAAGGCTGCACCGCTTTTAAAAGTTCAAGAAATTGTCGATTTTGCATTTCCAATATTTGGCGCAGCTGCTCATTCGCATTTACTGAAGATGGGGGAGTCCATCCCACTTCTGATGTCGGTCCAGATATAGTAGCATCGTCTGTATTAATTTCCGTGCAATTAGGTGCTGCAGTAGGAGCGCCGTTCATGGGCAAGCCGGTTTCCATTTCTCTAAAGTTAATATATATTTCTGGGAAAGCGCAGCGAACAACTGTGCGATCGATCTCCTCGAGTATTTTCACACTAATCATACAGTACCAAAAGCGCTTCATCACTCTTAGTATATCTACCAGAACAAAGCTTTGTGCACATTCTTTATCTCTTTCTTACCTTTCCAATACTCGTTGATTTTATCGTGACGCGCATAAGCACACTCGGTAAAACGAAATGCTTTTACCTCGCTCTCACACCGAAGGATGTAATGAAGAGAAACATGAAAACAGCATACTTCGATTACATTGAAATTTATTTACAAAGTACTTAGCATACACAGTAGTTTGTCATGTAATATGAGATGCATATACAATTACTATACACAGTAGTTTGTCATGTATTACAAAATGTATATACAGGGTCATTCGTCATTTCAAAAATGATTTTCAAATAAACAAAGTTATTTGTTTACATCGACATATATGTATGTAGGAGATTTGCTTTTGGATGTCTCCATATCACTCCACTACACACTTTTACACTTCACACTTCACAGTTTTACACTTTACACTTTATACTTCACTTTTTATTTTACGAGCACAGCGAGTTCTGTTCCAATCAAGATCACTTCTTGAACTGACTCTGCGAGGACATTGTGCTTAGTTATATACGCACCCCTTTATTGCTCTACAAGTACCTAACGGTTCCTGAGATTCTTCACTCTGTTCGCAGAATACTATCAGACCTCACTCAGTAACAGTTTCTCTAGTCCTGTTACTATGCTTATTTGCGCATTTACATTCCATAGTACCGTATTACATGCGCCAATGCGTCGCCTACTTCAAATGACGCTGTGTCATACAGTCACCTACAAAATATTAGCACTACAACATACATTTCTACAGTGACATACAAAATACAAGCATAAGCGCTCCGACACGGCCTTTCTGACAAATCACACGTCCTTGTGTGTTTACTTCGCACCACAATATTCTAACACGTCAGTTTCTACTGCCTTTACCACTTACAAACATTTCATAAACGTTTCTTCATATAAAACTCTAGGCTTCTAGACAAAGCCAAGCAATAGACAAAGACGTAAATTCGTTTCTTGATAATATTTCATAAATTCTTTTCATTACATTTTCGTCACCATACTTTACAATTCATGCAAAATTAATTATCTTTACCAACAGGTGTATTTCCTTTTACACCCACTTATTGACCCCCGCCATAACAAGTCCTTCTGTTATGGTGCGAACATTCTATCCCTTCTTGGGATTTCAAAGCACCTACAGTGCCATCCATATCTTCCGACCCCCACTATAACAAGTCCATCTGTTATAGTGCAATCATTATATCCCCTCTTGGGATTTCAAGACACCAACTGTGCCATTTTTTTTTTTATCTTTATTTCTCACTTGGAAATCAGACGCATCTCCTCTTGAGTCGTCCAAATCAACTTCTTTACTTATTTGTTCATTTGGCATTGCTTTCAAAAATTCATGCGCATACTTATATTTTCTCTTTTCTTTTCACCAAGGAACACTCAGCTCCGGAGTCAAAGCAAAATGGAACGGACTCACCTGATAAATTAATTATACCCTTTGGCGGAGCTACAGTACAAATGTCCACACGCTTTTCATAATTCTGCTCATTCCCGCTGGTCCGAATTTTAGGACATGAAGTAGCGAAATGTCCCATTTCGCTGCACTTGAAGCATCGTATACTGCATCGATCTTTCACACCATTGCTGCTCCCCTTGTTAGTGTATCCTTTTGCGTTCTTTCCCCTTTGCCGGCATTCTGCAATTTTATGGCCAATCTTTCCGGGTGACATTTAATTTGGAATTTGGACTTCTTCCGCTCTGGGCCAGTTGCATCGTCCTCCATATTACGCTTCTTAAAAGCGTGAGCCTTCAGTTGTTGTTGTAACTCGTTGCGGCTTGTTATGTTGGTGGTATATATACCCATCGCAACAAACTGTTATCGATTTGCGCCATATGTGCAAACGCTACCGACACTGCGATTTCATCCAAGTCCTTATTTTTCCACTTGGACATGAGTAATGTAACAATTCGGCTACCATATTCTGCAAACCCTTCTCCATATTTAGGACGACCATTCATAACGTTCAGTAAAATTGCTGTTGTTGTCTCGACTCCCACGAAGCGTTGAATAAATACATCTTTAAATTGAGTCCAGGTTATGCCTGCGAAGCATATTTGTGATAACCATTGAGATGCGCAGCCGTCTAGCGCCTTACTCAACGCCATAACAAGTGCGCCGCCTTCGAGAGTATTTTTCTCAAAAATAAGGTCCACCGTTGTACACCATGCAGAGGCATCCGCTCCAGCGCAATCGGGATTGAATTTTGGCAAAGTAACGTGGACAGGTCTTGCGTCTGTTACCGGTATTGGTATCTGCATGGACTTGATTATGTCCATTAGATTCCGGTTCTGTACTTCCAACGATGCGAGGATTTGGTACGATTCTTGGCTTTCCGATCCCACTTCTGATGTAGGGGATTTGCTTTTGGATGTCTCCATATCACTCCACTACACACTTTTACACTTCACACTTCACAGTTTTACACTTTACACTTTATACTTCACTTTTTATTTTACGAGCACAGCGAGTTCTGTTCCAATCAAGATCACTTCTTGAACTGACTCTGCGAGGACATTGTGCTTAGTTATATACGCACCCCTTTATTGCTCTACAAGTACCTAACGGTTCCTGAGATTCTTCACTCTGTTCGCAGAATACTATCAGACCTCACTCAGTAACAGTTTCTCTAGTCCTGTTACTATGCTTATTTGCGCATTTACATTCCATAGTACCGTATTACATGCGCCAATGCGTCGCCTACTTCAAATGACGCTGTGTCATACAGTCACCTACAAAATATTAGCACTACAACATACGTATCTACAGTGACATACAAAATACAAGCATAAGCGCTCCGACATGTACATGTGATCATGCATCTCTGTTGCGCTCATTCAGCAGTATCATGTAAATTATACATGTATAAATATAGCTGAACTGCTCCAAATATTCCTACTTTTAAAATTTCTTAAAATTTCAAACAAAACCTTTTAATTTTTAAATTATTAATTTTATAATTTTTCATACATATTTACATAAATTTTAATATAATTAAATATATTAAGGCTACCATTGTTATTTAGACAATATATTTAATAAAAAAATTATAATTATCATCTGAAAAAAGATTAATTAAAGAAAAGAAAAGCATTAATACCTGATTAATATTATTTTAAGAAAAACATTAATTATTTCTTATCCAATAATATTATATGATTACAATAAAACCAATTATATTAAATTAAGATTAAATAAATATTAAGATGTTAAGCGAATTTTTATTAGTATTTTAAAACACCATTTTCTAAATCAAAAATCCACTTTTAATTTTAGAATTAATTTTATTATTATTATTATAAAAATCATTGCTAGCTAATATTAATATAATAGTAGTAGTATAATAAAAAAAATCTTAAAATTAAATTTAAAAAGTTCTACTTCCTTATATTACGCCGAATTTACTTATAGCGATTGTGGCTTAAACTAACAAAATATCTTATAGCTGAAATTGTTCACGTGCATACTTGCAAATGCAGCTATATATAAAATATTAATAATTAAAAAGGTGGACGTATCTAAATAGATTAATATTTACCGAGAGTGATATCCACTATTTTTAATTTAGTTAAAGCCCCTTTTCCCGCTTTCCCACAACCAACTCGTCACTAAATAATGACGGCATTACCTTCTCCATGGACCCCATTTAAAATATAATAATTTATTTCAATAAATACCTTCTCAGCTAGAGCGCTTTCTACAGCTGAAAGCCGATTTATAATGTCTTCTTGCCGAAATTCTATTCTACCAAGGGTGTCAAGGATGTTCTGCAGGACCAACGCAGTATCGCCACTTTTATTAGGTTGGAGTTGAGTGGGCCATACGCTGCGTATGGGGTTCGGCGATACGAAATCGACTTATTTCTTCTCCTATGAAGAAAGTTACAATTATTACAATGAAAAACATATAAGTAAAATAAAGTAATTTTACCATCTCGCTACCGTGCACTAATGCTCTCCGATGAGGAGGAGTCAATGAGGAAAGAAAAATCCATTTATATGTAAAATTATAAAATAAATTATGAGGAATTAAAATAAATTTATTCCCTATTGGAATAGAAACATACTTATATTTTAAATCTACTCTTTTAATAATTTGAATGTCCTTATCTATAATTTTACCTACTAGAATACCTTAAGTCATCCGTAGATTCCAAATCAAAACAATAACCAATATAGCTGAGGACACCAAAAGCTCTCTGAAAAGATCACCAACTTTTGTCAAAATAACACAACGAAAAGTATCGGGTTGATTTTGTTGGTTGACAATTTTCAAAGACCCTATTTTATTGCTAAAAAAGAAACTATCTTTATCTTTTTGCAATTAATAATAAACCTATCTATTTGAGGAATTTTGCCAGAAGCTGTAAAATATCGTAAGACTTGTTTGCCTTGACGTATAGTGCGTTGAGTTCAACTCTTTTTATTACCAGAGTATAAATAGACTGATCTTCGGGTTGGTTGTAGTAGTGCTCCTCAATATATTCAAATAAATCGGAAATACAAAACTTGAATTCTTCCATTATCGATAAAAAATCCACTTACCTTTTTTTTCTAAACGTCTGTCGGTAAAGTTAATTCCCATACTATCAAAATTCCCGAAATGCCTTGATAGGCCCATGCCGGGTAAGCAGGAAACCAGAAGGAGTCAGTCGCTGTATGCACAACACTTACAGAGGGACTCGAGCTGCACAAGCAGAATTTCCATCATGAGGTTCCAAATATATGAACCCATTCTCAGCTTAGTTAAGGGGTTACATGGGTTTCCTCGGGCAAAAAACGGCCTTTTTCAATAATTTTTTTACATATAAAAAATGAAATATTTTAATTAATTTTTTTTATTTAAAAGACTCATATATAATAAACATTTTGTATAATTTTCCAAAAAAAAAAATATCAAAATGGCAGTCATTACGATGCCATATCCGGCAGTCCCTCGGAAAAAAGCTGCACCCACGTTGTCAGCAAAACTTCTTTCAGGATCATCTGAATCATTTGTATCACGCGATCCCAGCTAAGTTACTTGAAAGTCCCCTTGAAGTCAACAAATATGCCAAAAGCATTCTGACCGCCCATTAAGTAAATTTTACCATTCAAAGTCACTGTGTTCAAATATCATTGAACATGCTTACTTATCAGTAAAACCGAAATACTATTAAAAATAAATATCTCGAGCTGCCCAAGCAGAGAGTCCATCATGAGGTTACAAATATAATAAATAAACCCATCCATGCTGAATAGGGAAGCATTTCTATCTGAAAAGTAACTCCGACAAAGAGTAGTTTCCGGACAGCCAAGTTCCAAGTTCACAAATCTTTCAAAGATTTTTTTTCTCGAGATCACTTATTCGAATTCTCTAGTGGTTTGCTTTGTTATATGAAAATTACTTTTGGTTATATGAACCAGACTGTCGTGGTAATTGTTTCGATTTGGAATCTACGGATGACTTCTGGGTCCGCACTCGTATAAGCCAAAAGAAAGTAGTACCTCTGTCAAAGTAGCAATCAAAATCAGGGTCCTTATTAGCTTAGCCGTGAGAGTCTGAAAATGTTGCAGCGGATATTTACTTTATGGGAAGAAATTTCGGAATATTTAGTTTTAAGCTTCTTAACTTTGCAGCGTATTGGTGAGCACAAAGCTGGTGAATGCTGAAGTTGAACAAGTAGAACGGTAAAGTAAGAATATCAAGGACGAATGTGGAGCTGTCACTTAGTAAGTATTTACAGTAGTGTTCGAAAATACATAAAAAATGTGACAAAAGCAAATTGTTTGCAGAAACTAGTTACTTGAACACAATATCTCAAAAATTTTCAATAAAAATACTGTAATATTTAGTAAATCAGTAGTTAATATGAGCCAAAAAATGAAAATTATTTTAAAACGCAAATTAATAAACTTAAATGTATTTTTCAAATTGACTCTTCATGCATAATATGTATGTGTATCTACTTTCAGAATACCTTGCACAACCAAACACACATTGAATTAATGAAAATATATTATATAATTTTTTTTTAATTATACATGTGTATATTTTGTCTACACTAATATATACCTAAACCTTTTATGTAAAATCCATTACAATTTCACTATATACCATACATACATATATATGTATGTTAATATATTTGAGTACTTTTGAAAATGAAACCTGATAGTTTACAATTTCGTATTTCTTTCAGCGCAGACGCACACACGCCTTCAAGTGATTATACTTAGTTTGTTATTTAACACCTCCCTCCCACATACACATACATAGCAAATAATGTATAGGCGCTTGTGTGTGCGTGCAGCGACAGTAGATTAATCAGTTTGTGCGCTGAGCATAGGATCATCTGTAGGATGAAGACATACAGTATTACTCGAAAACGAAAGTAAAACCGAACAGAAATGTAATTTCGAAAATATGCAAAAAAAAAGTGAGACCACATCTTTTTGAGTTCTTGCAAATCAGGTAATATTATTTTGCATTGTATGTTTTAATTTATTAAAAAAATTCAACCCACGTATATTCAGATACAAATTTGTAAAAACCAAACAATTTGATCACCCAAATATTAGTGAGGCGAAAGAAATGCGCAGAGGTGTGATAAGAATTATAGTGATGGTTGTGTACTTTTTTTCAAAAATGTATTTATGGTAGGTATTCATTATTCTATAAACATATGAATTTGTATTTTTTTTAATAACCACTAGAATTGCTGTGCAAATTGTGAGCATTAAAATGTAAGGACCACATTTGTATTGAATTTTTGTTGAATATATATTATATTTTGCAAGGGTTAGACACAGTACTAGGACACATAACAGTCCAAGTGTGATCTCCCGCCATCTTCAGTGATTAGACGGTTGAAGGACCTTACCTAGGCTAAAGCGTGTGTGATAAACTACCTATTTGATGCATTTTTAATTCTTAGCCACCGCTTTAGCTTTTATCTTATTATCTATAACAACTCAAGAATATTGCCCTATCGAGTTGATCCGATATCGAGTTGATCCGAGTAATACTTTTGCCGATACAGCCTTGAAAAGTTGCGTGCTCGAGGTGAGCTACTCATTTTTTATGGTTTCATTTTTTTGTACAGTATCGTAAGAGTTTTTAATAAATAACAAAAATTTAGGTTTTCTCTAAAGGTTTATTCCTACGTATTAAATAATTGCAGAAAGTGAGGTTACAATTCATTCCATATGGTTTTTTAAATGCACAGGTACTGAAACTTGTCCATTTTTCCATTGATTCTAACAATTGGGAGTACACCATGCCAAGAAAATATCTTTTGTCTTGACATCTTTATGTTACAGCTAGATAATGACCCACTGACCGCAATCACGCCCACTTCCCTATAGTACAATATGAACTTCTACCAGATTTCTTCGTTTTACATTGTGCAAAGTTTGAATACTCTTCTTTAAAAATGGTCGCAATCGGACTTTAATTTTATCAAGTCCCTTACATACCAAAATTAAGGACCAAAGTGTTACATAAAGTTAGAAAAGTTATGTTTTTATTTTGACCTCGAATACCCCTGAGGGGTTACATGGGTCACGGGCTGTAAAAAATCGATTTTTTCTTATTGATTTATTAAATTCTACAACACATATAGAATATTGTCCTAAATTTTCAAGTTGATCCGAGTAATAGTTTCGAAGATACAGCCTTGAGAACTTGTGCTTCGAGGCTAGCTAGGCTAAGTGCGCCATCTTTAAACGCGTTTTTCTCGAAACTGTGTTTTTGAAATCGGTTGGCAAGATTTCTCGAAAACTATTCTACCGATCTTCATGAAATGTTACACAGGCCTTTGAGATACAATTCTTATAGACATGAACGAAGGGTTTTTTTTCGTTTAAACTATTTGAAAAAATATTGTGAAATTTTAATTTTTTTTTGTAAAAATGGCTGCTAAAAATCCACATTTCAGTGTTTTCCTTTGTCCAAGTTCTAAGTTAAGGTTTCAACTAAAACACGTTTTTTTTTTTACTTTAGATGATCCTGTAAGGAGTTATCCTGCCTACGCGGGCGTATCTTTTTTCCGAGGGTTCACTGGAAATGGCCGAGTTTAAAATATTTTTTCCAAAAATTTCAGAATTTCTTTGTTAATAGTGTATATTTGTAATAATAAAAAATTCTAATAAAATATTTAATTGTTATGAGAAAAAATTGTGGAAAAAAGCTATTTTTACCCGAAGAAACCCATGTAGCCCCATAAATGAGTCGACCTCGAAAAAAATCATACTTTCATTTTTTTTAGATCGTTCAATTTACTACAAGAATACGTTTTAATTTTCACTTTACAATAGTTTGTTCAAATGCACTAAACATCCAAACAGAATACTAACTTCTTCTTCATTCTTCGTCATTTTGAGCGATTTGGTTGAAAAAATTTGTTCATTTCGTTATCCAGGGGAGCTGGAAGACCTGACGAGGAATTCAATTCTGGTTTTCAATAGTTTCATCGACACAGAAGCGAGTGCGACTCCAATGCGTCAGTCGTTTTTTATTGTAAAGCTTCCCGCAATGAACTCGGTTATCAAAACATCGTTTCTCTCTTACAGTTTTAAGCTTTGTATCACTACATCAATTACATAAATACATTTGGGAATGCTATTACACGTACTTATTAATGTTAAATTTGTTTCTTTGTTTTTTTCTATTGAGATTCAAGGGATTGTGACGCGCAATACATAGCCTATCCAATCCAAATGTCAACCTCACCTACGCGCGGTGAATCTTGTTATTGTATATAGCAGACGAGGCTCTGGCGATTTTTAAAAGACTACTAAATCACAAGGAAAAAATTAGAAACTCAAAAAGCATCCAAAAATGTTTGAAGATTTTGGCCCTGCAGCTAATCGAGGCTGCCATATGGACCATAAAAAAATATCAATATATTTAAAAGAAATATAACAGTAATATTAATTTGACTACTACCGATCCGAACTCATAAAAAATGGACAATAACTAGATGACGAGAGAGAGAAACACAAACGCAATGGATACCAGTAAAGATATGTGTTTTCTCTTAAGGCCTATATTTCTCAAATAGTTTCTACCGAATGTTACTATATTTGCGACTCTTAACATCATGCGGATTCACAGCAAGCCGCAACCTGCTTGACACGGATCGAATCAAGCGAACATAAGGAATGCACAGCTCTAATAGAGAGCAGTAAAAATATTATTATATTTTGTTTTTTGAAAATCGACTTGGCATCGTTACGAAAAATCCACAAAATATTATAATTTGTTGCAAGGCAAGGCGCTAAATATAATTTGTGAAATACTCTTGGCGTAATTCCTTCGGTCATAACCACACACACAGGAAACGTATACCGATTTGCTGGCTGCAGTGACCAAAGGTCGAAAGCACAAAAGCTATGTTAAAGATCATTAATGTTATTAGTGTTGTTGTAGTCCACTAAATATACTTCGTTACACACTATTGGAGAGATAATGCCATCAGATGAATGAAATGGGAACTATTTTATACACCTTTATATATGATGCATCCATTGAGACAATCGACGCAAAAGAAGGCAAAAAGGCAAACAATTATATTATTGATATTATAGTATGTTCTAATAATAATTGAAGAGTGGCAGTTTTTTATTTGGCTATGACTACAGCTTACTCGCTTCACTTATATTCAAATGAAACATTTGTGGAATCCTGCTATGGTATTTAATCGATACATAACGGAGATCACTTTGGTCACGTTAAACCAAAAAATACAGTTATGTGAGTGATACTGCTAAAGTAAGAGTGCCTTCACATCATAAACAAAAAAAATATTTTCCTAGAGAAAAGCACGAAAATTTGTGTTGCGCTACGTAATACTTTATAAAGTTTTCCGACATCGTCCGCTGCTTTTACCGTTTCGTGCTGTAAATCATAAAACTATAGAAAAAATTTCAAAAGCTGAATCTAGAAGACGCTAGTAAACTCCCGAAGCTCGAAAATTTTTCTAAGGATTAACTTAATAATGAACTGCAGAACACCGTTATAACGATCATGGACATGAATCCTTCAGGAACTCCATCACAAATATAAACAGCGCCTAAGAACTATCGAAAATGGTAAGTGCATACTAGTTTATTTTGCACAAAATATATTATATAAATATGGACGACTTTGTTTCTTAATTTAACTAAATTAATTTATTAATGCAAAATAATATTTATTATAAATTTTGAACAATTCATATTTTTAGATGCCAAAATAGTGTCAACAAAAAATCTTGCCGTTCTAGTTTTTAATTTTACAGTTCAAAAAAAAAAAAAAAATGAATTAGAATTTCCAATAAATAATAAATTTCAAATCGAAGTCGATTATATTTCATACCCTGAAAAAGATATATTAAGTTTGTCATGATGTTTGTTACATCCAGAAGAAAACGTAGGAAACTTAATAGAACACAGTATGTTTTTTGACAAAAAAGTACCCGGAAATTGTTAATAAAACGCAAAATATCTAAATTTTCATCAATAATTATTTTGTCGCCTTCAAAGTAATCCCCACCAGATGCAATACACTTTTGCCAACGATTTTTTCAGTTTTCGAAACACTTTTCATAAGCACTTTTTGGGATGGCCTTCAACTCCTTCAACGAATTTTGTTTTACATATCTCTTCGATCGACTGAAAACGAGTTACACGGAACGGCAGTTTCAGTTTTAGGAACAAGAAAAAAATCACACGGAGCCAAACCTGGTGAATACGGTGGTTGATCGATGGTATTCATTGCGTTTTTGGCTTTAAATTCGATCACAATTGCACTCTTATTGAAAAAAAATTCAGCTTTATCGGGATGAGACGAGTAAAAACGCGTTTATACTCAAAATATTCACTCAAATTATTCGAACGTACTTGCGAGAGATGTTAACTCTCTTGCCTGACAATTTTCATGCACCATATCCTTCACTTTTTAATATTTTCAACAGTTGAAGAGGAGGAAGGTCTTCCAGAACGAAGCATGTCTTCAACGATCTCTCGACAGTTTTTTAAGGTTTTTTTACTAGTCATTTTTTTTTTCCAACATTCTCAACAATTCTCCACACGACATTTGATTAGAAATACAAAATTTGAGACAAATTCTTTGTCGGATATTTATGTAAGTATATCCATTGTAAAAATCGCAACGGACTACTGAGGTGTACCGACTTAACTGCCATAAACAAACTGGAAGACATTTCGCGCATAGTAATTAAAGATAGTCCTACCACTTAGTAAAATAGATTTTTTTGAAATATTAATTACCCGCGAAGTATAATTACAATTTTCGGGTGCTTTTTTGTCCCAATGTATATTTTTTTTTAACAATTCCGAAAAATAACAATATAATTTATTTTCTATGTTGTATACATATATTTTTTCAATTAAATTATATTTTATATTTCAGATTTACTGAGTGTACAAGTGTGAACATAACCCTACGAGATAAATTCACCATAACCTACAATGTGGAAATTTTAGTAAATAACATGTCTTAATGAATATCAACTATATCACATACATCTACAAATAAAATCAACAAGCATAAGGTAACGATAGATATAAGTATTTAGAAAGCGACGGAAGAAAACAAAATTAAAAAATATTACTTAAAATTAAAAAAAAATTTAAAAAATATTTTGATGGCAAATTAAGTGAAAAACATAATTTAAGTACAAAAACTGAGGCTAGAGTTTTGCAAAACGTTAAGTACATATGCATATAACGTTAAAAAAAATATTTCTTAAGTATATTTTTAAAATCTTTCGAAACTAACGTTCTGACTATTCAATGTTTAAAATCTTTGAATTATTTTTTCGAGTGTTGTATAGAATAACTTAGTGAATCCGCACTTTAAAAAACTTTTATTGAATGAGCTAAATTCTTACAAGTACATAAATATATATACAATAAGTATCAGCTTATATGAAAAATTATGTGTAGATATCGATAAAATTGTAATATAAAAAAATGTCAAAAAAGAATGGTTTTCAAACCATAAGTTGTGAAGAGTCAATGCGAAAACTAATCTGAAGAATATTCACTTTTTTAGTCGCTGAGTTTCAGTGAGAATAATATTTTCTAAACTTATTCCGTTATACCACTAATTTTTATATACTATCTAATTTAATATTTATATGAAATTTACTACCTGCATTATTTTCCAACTGAAATTTGCAACAATGAACTAAATAATAAGTAAGTTGCCATAATGTGACTTGAAGAGACAGTGCAACATGCCGATTGCAGGCTTCAAATTTGATTTATTTATATACTTAATTTATTTGTTTGTATAATTATTAACATTTTTCACGTCATTGAAGAAGTTTACGATAATTATTTCTCTCTTCACCTTTTCCGATTGCGCCATGGTTTTGATCTTACACTGTACTGCCAGGCGTATGTGTTTTAATTAATATATTCAATAATAACAGTTAAAAAAAAATATTTCTAATCGGCTCTGACGCGCCCTGAATGGAGTCATGTTATTGTCATACTTTGTGTTGATGTTTTATATCGCTCGCGGTTGATGTTTAATATGGCAACAGCAATCTTACCCGTTACCTGTCGAACAGAATTTACCTATCGACAGCGTAGCGTAGTGAATGGAAATTTGTGAAAATGTAGATTTTTTTTTATTTATTGCTTTATGGTAACAAATAATTAATTTATACTATTTTTGTTAATTTTATGCATTTTTTAATTATATCTAAGACGTTCTTAATCTACGATTTCTAATTGCTGCTGCTTCCGAGTCAGATTCAACTTCAATGACTCCACCATGACTGTCGTTTGCCTCATTAGGGAATTCTTCAGGAGAAATTTCGACTTTATAAAATATGCAAATGTTGTGTAAAGCTGCACAAACATTAATAAATCGTGTCGCCTTTTTTGGAGAATAGTGGAGAGCTCTTGCTTGTAACAAACATCTGAATCTATTTTTCAACACTCCAATAGTGCGCTCTACTATATTTCTTGCTCTCGAATGTTGTGTATTGTATCTGCTTTCTGGAGATCCTTCTTCAGAATTTCTAAAAGGTGTCATCAAATAAGTTTTTAGAGCGTATCCAGCGTCTCCTATTCAGAAAAAAAATGATTCTAAAAAATATAACGTTTTGCTTTTTTAGTCAAACATATATGTACCAAGTAGCCAAGTATTGCGAAGACCATTTTCAACTTGCTGTTCTAAATATGCTTTCAATGCTGACATGTTGAAAATCATTGAATCATGCGTTGCCCCCGGATTCTTTGCATTTATATACCGTATGTTCATTGTATGATCACAAACCTGTAATTAATATAAAATCCAAAAATGCTCAACTACAAATTTACGATAAACTTGTATGCATACTTACAATCATAGCATTAATGCTAAAGAATCCTTTTCTGTTGTAATATAAATGCTGCAACTCCTTTTTGGGAGCCACAATTTTGATGTGTGTACCATCAACACAACCGATTACCCCAGGAAATCTGGTATTACTATAAAAATGTGATTTTGCTTGTTGCATTTCAGCCTCGGTATAATTGAATTTTATCCATCTTTGGCAAATGAAATTCTCCAGGGCATCGAGTACCTCAGATAGTACCACAGACACCGTGGGCTGTGCAAGTCCAAGCATGTTTTCATTCCCTATACTAAGTTGATACGATCCCTGAGCACAAAATCGTAAAGCTGTTGCCAATTTTAGTATATTGGGAATAGATTTCGCTCGTGTGCATCGCTGCAGCATCTCCTCTGTAGCGGACAGCAAATCAACAAACGCCTCTTTCGACAAACGGAAGTTTTTTATAAATCTACAAATAAAATTTTCTAAATGTTGAACATGTAGAAACCTCTAACAAATAGCATTGTACTTACGTAGCGGAATCCAATTCCAAAGGGTTGGAAGCGTCCCTTAGCTTCTTTCTATTTCTAGCCAATTCCAGTAAGCTTTCATCCTCCTCTGAAGAATCGCCAAACCACAACTCAGTCGTAGTCATATTTTATTTTAACTTTTATTTATATTTTCTTTATTTATAAAATATTTGTTAGTTTTTCTTTCACACTTCGTAAACAAAACGCTTTTAGTTTTTACACCATACTATCGTGAACGTTCAAAATGATTGCAATTCACAATAACGCCAATCTTCATCGAATGAGCGTCGTAATACCAAATGCAAATTCGTTCGACCAGCATTTTCGATCGTTGTCGAAGATCGAATGCAACTCATAATAGGGGCCTATGTCTATATACTCTACTCGTTGTGAGAGTATATACTCGCTGCTCTCTTCAGCTACCGCACGACACTGTTTGAAAAAAGACCTTTTTTCATGAATTTTTTTAGAAAAAATTATTGCTGTAGGTTTATTTTACTTATTATTATATGAAAGTGCAACGTTTGAAGGATACTTAAAAAAAGTTTTATCGAAAAATAGCGAGGAATAACGGATTTGTCGTCGATCTCTGCATGTTTTTTTAAGAACGTATAAATAATTTCTTATTTCTATGCGCAATTTAAGAATAATATTTAGTTATTATACAAAAAAAATATATTTCCCTTGGATTCCTCCTTCATATATATATATTATATGTTTGCACAATGAACAATAATACATTACTGGCTATGCCTAAGATTAAATTCAAACTGAGGACAAGAGTTGTATTCGCGTCACTCTTTTATAGTAGTGCAGTCAACTCGTGTCGGCTTCTGATTATCTAATTCCGGTGGCGTGATATCTTGGATGATGTCATGCTTGTTTACTTGTTGGTCACGTGGTGACTGTATATTCTTGTATGATGATGTCATTCCATGTGTTTGATTACGTTGTATATGCGTGATGTGGTATTGTCGTATTGCTAAATGAATCATACACATATGTATGGCTGGGTGTTAACTCGCACCAAAGTTTTTATACATTAACGCGGACATTTAACACGACACTTTTCCTTCAATTTGCGTGCAAATGAAGTCCATCCCACGATATCCATTATGTTCAGTTTGCTGTCACAAAACGTTTGCACATTAATTAAAAAGTAGTTTTTTCGGTTTCGGAATAGTTCTGCTTCCTCCCCACCTAAATAGTCATTCATTTTAAATAATCATAATCAGTTGAAATTAACTAAATTGTTTACAAGTCTCATTATGATCCATCTGCTCCGAGGATTGCCGCCAAACGTGCGCCTATACTCTCTTTGAACCGAAACTACGGACTCCAGTGGATGATAGCGGCGGACAATCCAAATTCTTGTTTCAGTGTCCCAGTTATCCATTTTTGTTAAATGTAAAAGTCAATCTGCAAAATAAAAAAAAATTAACCAGATTCATTAGATAGAAAAAAAGTTATTTAATTTTTTTTTTGTTAGCGGCTTTCATCAGCCACCCTGTACGAGAGCGGCGATTTATAAACATATTTATTAAAACCTCGCACTCTATATCACTTTCGTCGTCAGATTCCATTTTTTACAACATATTTATTTTCTGCTACTTGCAAATCAGCTGATAGGAAAACGTTAACATTGTTGCATATGACAGTATTTAATTAATATCACCGTGATAGTCAAAAAAAAGACAAGACCAAATTCGACTTCCCCCTATTTCGGGTCCTACGAATCGAACTGGTTCATTACTTTTTTGAGTTACAATCATGGTTTCATACAAAAATTTTTGTTGAAGTTTTTCATCAAAGTGGCCCATTGTAAGAGAAAGGAACATTTTTTTTGTTGAGTCTTGCAAACTCGCAATGTTTTTCCCGATCACTAATCACTGCACTGTAATGTTTCACTGCACTGTTGTTGTATAGTTTCACTGCACTGTTGTTTACATAGTTTTCTGTAGCTAAGCAGGCATACGGCCTTGCTAAGCTTTATGTTTTGCGTTTGTTTGCGTTTGTTTGCGCTACTACACGTCCGTTCGCGTTGCTGTCTGCTGTTAGGATCGCATTCGGTGTGAAGTGCTTGCTTATATAGCAGCATCGCGCAGCTTTCGTCAGCGTAGTGAGGCAAGTTGTGTGCGTAGTTTTGGTCAATCCCTCCAGTCTTATACTGTATAAAAGACAGTCTTTCGTTGACTTACTACCGGACCAAGTCTAGACCAATCTCATGTAAAATCATAGGACCAATTTACACGGAGCATGTCCTAGGCTTGGTCTACCATTCTACCATTTATGCCGTCGACAGTCCAGACCAAAGATAGACGGTTTGGTCTATGCATAATACAGTCAGATGCTAGACCAAGTAGACTGTACAAATAGTGCCTATTCTGGTCTATATACATATGTATATTGCAGACCAAAGTAGATAGGTATTATGCAGTCCGATTGGTCTATGCATTTGACTGTCTTATGCATAGACCAATCGGACTGCATAATACCTATGTATCTACATAAGACAGTCAAATGCATAGACCAATCGGACTGCATAATACCTATGTATCTACTTTGGTCTGCACTATATATTTTTCTAAAAATGAAAATTGCTGGTTTTTTATTTTGGTTTTTTTTATATTTTTGATTTTATTCATCACATTTCGTTTAATTTAAACATTTAAAGTCTTCTTTTCTTAAAACTAAGTATAATTTATAATAATTAAAAAATTAAAAAAAAATAATCACATATTCAGTAAAAAAAATCTGTTTTTATACTAAAACTAGATAAAAAAAAGTCAATAGTGTAGGCAAGATCAAATAAACAGTCCAGACCGATTACATTTAACAAATTTATTGTATGATTTATTAATCAAAACTGTTGAATTTAAGAATACAATGAAAAGTAATGAAAACTGTTGAATTTAAGAATACAATGAAAAGGAACGATTAAAATTAATTTAGTTTTACTCCGCCGCACGTCGTACACCTCTAACTTGTCTTACACGTCTTCCTCGTCTTTTTATACTCTACTTCTTCTTCTTCTTCTTCTCTGTGCTGCCATATCGTTTCATTCCCACATATCGGCCATCCTGCGTGATATTCGTCTCGAATAACTTAAGTAGAATCGTCGTCATCAAATGTATTTAGCCATTCTTTCATAAATTCTGCGCACGTTGTTGTTGTTTTTGGACCTTCGCCGTTACCCAGTTTTTGGACATCGTAAGTGTTGTTTGGTTTTACGTTAGTAATTCGATAGGGGCCTAAAAACTTTTGTTTGAGCTTTAAACCGCTACCTAATTGTGTACGTTTTGTAGCAACAATATCGTTCAGTTTGTAAATATGAGCCTTTTTACGTCGCAGGTTGTATGATTTTTTGTTTTCTTCTTGAATCTTAAGGATTTGTTTTTTCCCGTCGTTGCGCATTTCATCTCGATTTTGGTTGAACTGTTGCACTAATTGTTCTTCGATGAGTTCTTTAATATAAATATCTTCTTTAGACCTCATTCGGGTCCCAATCATCATTTCAAACGGTGTCATATTTATGCTTCGATGGTATGTAGAATTTAGCACCTGTTGTACTCGGTCGACATAACGATACCACTTTGTTGCATCTTTGATACTCAGTTTCGTTAAAACTGCAATTATTGAGCTGTTCAATCTTTCAATTTGGCCGTTCGCACGTGGTAGTCCTGTAGTTATCTTAACGTGTTTTATGTTTTCTGATCGACAGTATTCTTTAAATTCGTCGGACGTGAATGCCGAACCTCTATCAGAAATAATTTTTACTGGATTACCAAAATTGGTGTTTTGCGTCTTTAGTTTACTGATGACCTCTTTTGCTGACGTTGATTTGGTAGGATATAACCAAGAAAATTTTGTAAATGCGTCGATTACTGCAAATATATACTTATACATTTTACTTGTAGATTCTAATGGTCCTAAATGATCGACATGGTACGTATGTAGTGGAGTATCTATTTTATGTAATGGATGTAACTCGCCCTCTTGTTTTCCTCTTTTGCGATTGGCAACGATGCATTGAACGCAATTGGAAATACACTTTTGAATTTTTTCATTCAGTTTTGAAAAATAGAATTCTTTGGATATAATATCTTTAGTTTTTGCTAAAGCGAAATGCCCTTTTTCGTGAGCTCGTCGTATAATCTCTTTTTGCATGTTTTTAGGTATGACTAATAACTCGCAGTCGTTTACTAATTTATATAAAATGTCACCCTTTATAAAGTAATCTTCATAACTTTCCTTTTCTTGTAAAATTTCTTTAATTAGTCGCAGTTCTTCATCTTGTGCTTGCGCTTCTTTGATTTTTAAAGTGACGTCATCTATGGTAATTGTTAAAATCGGAAATCTACTCAATGCATCTACGTGCTTCATACTTGAACCAGAACGGTGTTCAATAGCGTAGTCATACTCTTGCAATAACATTATCCACCTAGCTACTCTCGTACATAAATCTTTTTTGTCTATTGTTTTGGCAAACGCATTACAGTCGGTTATGATGGTAAAATGTAAACCCAATAAATAAACTTTAAACTTTTTAAGAGCCTCTATTACAGCGAGTACTTCGAGTTCGTAGCTGCAAAATTTTCGCTCAGCTTCCATCGTCTTTTTACTCATATAATACACGGGATGCCATTGACTATCATCTGGGGATTTTTGTAATAAAACAGCGCCGTAACCATTTATGGATGCGTCTGTGTGTACTTGCGTTTCATACGTCTGATTGTATATATTTAATACTGGCTTTTGACTTAAAAGGGTTTTTAAAGTATTAAATGATTTAATTTGTTCATCCCCCATATTAAATACAATATTTTGCTTCTTCAAATCATTCAGCGGCTTTGCAATTAATGCAAAGTTGCGAATAAACTTTCTAAAGTACCCGGCTAGGCCAAGGAAACTATCTAACTGTTTCAACGTTTTCGGTAATGGATACTTCATAACTGCTTCTATTTTCACACTTGATGGAGCGACTTGATTATTTTCTATAACGTGGCCTAAAAATTCCACTCGTCTTTGCAAAAATTGACATTTCTTTTTGTTAATTTGAAGCCCATAATCTTGGCACAAGTTTAGAACCTTTTCTAATCGAATTAGCGCTTCTTTTTCGTCAGTTGCCGGAATTATAACGTCGTCGATGTAAGGGAGAGCAATTCCCTCTTTCGTAAAATCTCGAAATATAGCATTTACATACCTCTGAAAAACGCCAGGAGAGTTGCACAATCCAAATGGGACCTTGAGGAACTGGTATTGACCGTTATGTGTTACAAATGATGTATACTTGCGGCTTGCATCAGACACGTCAACGTGGAAGAACCCGTTTGTTAGATCTATCGTGCTAAATATCTTGGAACCTTGTAGTCGATCGAGTTGGTCTTCAATTAAGGGCAGTGGGAATCTGTCCTTAATTATTACTTTGTTTATGCGTCGGTAGTCTATACACAGCCTGGGTGTGCCATCGCGTTTTTTCACCAATACTACTGGACTGCAGAATTCAGACTCTGAAGTTTCAACAATCCCGTCTTCAAGCCATTGTTCAACTTGCCTATCAATTATCTGTCTTTCACAAAATGGAAGTCTTCTAGGTGAAGAAAAAATTGGCGTATCGTCTTTTAACACTATTGTCATTTTCACATTTGTTGTTTTAGTTTTATTAGGCGTATATAGTTCAATTAAATCAAAAACTTTTTGCTTTGCAGCAGCACTAGCAAGTGGGTCCACGTTTATATCGTCTTTACATTTATCAATTTTCATCAACGCATGTTCTTCAAATATGTCACACGTATTTAATTTTTGTACAAAAATACCACTTGAATTAATTCGCACCTCAGCTTGTGAATATAATTCTTCACCTATAATAATATTAACGTCTATGCTGTCTGATGGTACAACGTGAAAATTTAAATTGAAAATGTTATTGTCTATTTCTACACTTTTTTCAAAATGTCCAATCGGTTTCACTTTATTTTCATTTGATTTTTGTCAAAATCCCACTAAATAAAAGTTTGATTCTATCAACTTCGGTTTCTTTAAAAATTCATACATTCTATATGTAACGACATTAAATTTACTGCCTGTATCAAACAAAGCTAACCACTTCTTATCATCCATTCCTACTTCTTTCATCATTATATCTTTACTAGATTTAACAATTTGCAAATTACGTTTGTCACTTTGTATGTTTTTGTTTGGACAATTTTTCGACATATGGCCAAAGTTATTACAACCAAAACACTTTACACCTTTCTCTCTGTCTTTACAATCACTACTTTTATGGCCTTTTACACCACAATTATAACAACGAATGTCCACTTTTGCTTCAACATTATTCACTGTTTTTCTGAATCTATTTACACTTCGTTCTTCTGAATTTATTATTTCTTTGTTAAAATCACTATTTACTTTCTTGTTCTTAAATATTTCTTTCTCTTCATCTTTTGATTTCGATCGCACCATTTCGTATATTTTAAGTTTTTGTTTAAATTCCGTCATATCACGAGCGCCATACAAAATGCTTTTGTTTAAACTTAAATCTCTTATGCCATCGATCACATACTGGATAAAAGCAGCATTATCAACGTTTCCCCTTGATGCGATTTCTTTCATTTTAAAAAAATAATCTTGTACGTTTTCGTCTCTTTTTATTTTTCTTTCACATAATTGTTTGTGTATGGTAGCACTGTTCGTTGCTGTTTGAAATTCTTTCAGCAATGCACATTTCAGCTTTTCCCAAGAAACAATTCCCCTTTCGCTGTTCAAAAATAAGTTTGCAGTACCTTTAATGGACTTTTTAGCAAATACATATTTTTGAAAGTCATCCCACCCCATAACAGCTGATGTTTCCTCGAATTCTTGTATCCAAACTTCAACTGGTAAGCTGTCAGTTCCATCATATTGTCGTATTGTTTCTTCTACATCACGAAAATTCATTGCAAATCGGGACAATTGTGATGGTTGCGCTCCTCTGCTTCTCGGTGTTATTGTGTTCTCTTTTTCGGTTACGTAATCGTTGTTTAAAAATGATACAAAGCAATCGTCGTTTTCTCTTTCCTGAGTGTTGGTTGTTTTTCTAATTGGATTAGACTGATTAGAACACTTGTCCGCCAATTCGCCGCAATTTCTGCCGTTAATGTTGAATGTTGCTACCTCACCGCTGCATTCGCCTTCACAATCGTCGTCAATTTCTTCGTCGTCATTTTCATCGTCATCATTATCGTCCTCTTCGTTATCGTTGGCACCAAGCAAATTCCCTTTTTGTAGGTTTCGAAAGATATGCAACTGTACATTTTCCTGTTTGCAGCTCAGTTGTAGCAAGTTGCAAATGGAAATCAATTCTGCTACAGACAAATTTGATGCAATGTATGCGGACTTTTGCGCATACTCGTCGTCGTGCTCGTCGTAATTAAAACCTTGAAATTCGCGCAGCCTCTGTCTATTTTTTCTATCGCCTTCGTCTTCGAATATGAATCTGTGCAATGCGCTAATGGTCTCTCTTCGCATGCGTCGTATATTTTCTCGTACATCACCAAAGCTTTGTAGGTTCGCCATTTTTAAATGTCCAATTACACAATTACACACGTATGTATACTACTTTTAGGTTGAGCCCCCAAATTTGTAGGCAAGATCAAATAAACAGTCCAGACCGATTACATTTAACAAATTTATTGTATGATTTATTAATCAAAACTGTTGAATTTAAGAATACAATGGAAAGTAATCAAAAATGTTGAATTTAAGAATACAATGAAAAGGAACGATTAAAATTAATTTAGTTTTACTCCGCCGCACGTCGTACACCTCTAACTTGTCTTACACGTCTTCCTCGTCTTTTTATACTCTTCTTCTTCTTCTTCTTCTTCTCTGTGCTGCCATATCGTTTCATTCCCACAATAGTGTTAATTATATTAGTTATTTCCGATTTTTCGTTTATTAACTGTGGTCAATCTATACAGCCTTTTTTTTTTAACAATGTGGAGGCATTTCGATAGTTGCTTATCGAGCTTTTCTGACGTTGCCGACAATCCACCTGTTATTAAAAATAAAAGAAATTGAAGAATATATTTAACCCTTGTGTTGCCACCCGGGTACCCGGGTACCCACCGGCGTATATTTTGTTGAATAATATTTTTTCTAAAAATGATTGGCTAAAATCCTCTTGGATTCCCATGGTTTAACCGATTATCTAGCGAATTGAGCATTATAAATAGCTCAAATTTTTTTTAACTTCAGAAATGTTACATTTGAAAATTGAAACACGTCTCAGCAACCCGGGTACCCGGGTACCCCGACAGAAATTCGGCGCATTTCGTGTAATACATTATGATTATAATCTTATTTTATATCTAAAAGGAGTAAATAAGTATCTGTATGATAACTATAACAAATTATGTTCATTTTTAAATATTTATTGATAAAATATACTGTATATAATAATAATAATAATTTTGTTTTGCGACATGAAGTTATAAAAAAATGAATGATTTTTTTGCTTTTTGCATAGTGAAATATAAGTAATAATTTGAACAAGTAAATTTTAATAACTAAATTTTAAGAATTAATTAAAAAACTAAGAAAAATTAAAAATTACTCATTGCAATGTAAACATTTAGAAATGTTCACCGAATGCTGATCGCATACGGGCTTATCGCACTCAATGCAGGATTTCCGTGTCTTTCGTCGTTTGCGAATAGACTGCTCGTTACAAATATAAAAAGATCCAATAACACCTCTTCTCCCAGTAGCGTCTCAACGTTGGTCATTTTTGGGTACCACCCAGAAATTGGCCTTTCAAAGAAACTTTCGACTGCGATTTTGGTAGAGTGGTTTCGCATTATTTACTGTTTCGGGGCTTGCTCTTCGATCATCGGGGTTGCTTATTCTTCTGACAATTGTCGAAGGAAAAGTCTTCGTTGTTTTCTTGCGAAGCATGCTGTTATTCTCATAGTAGGTGACATAAGCAGCTACACCTGCAATGTCGAGGATGTTGAAAAAGAAAGCCAGCGGCCACCTACACGTTCGCCGTTGGGTGGAGTACCTCGAACATATTTGATCCACGATGTCAACGCCAGCTTTTGTTTGATTATAAAACAAAATCGTTTCTGGTTTTTTGTGAGCTGCATCAGAAATTTCATAATCATAGTGAATCGTACAAGTATTATAGTATTAGAGCTTTGTTTTTCTTTGGAATATATAAAAGTATATGCGAGAATACACGAAAATACGTTTTACATTACTACATATTGCCCATACTCATCGAAAATATTGTTTTCATATTCTTCGCATTCAATTTTCGTTTCAATTTAAAAACCTATCGTGGTAAATAAATCGTGTATTTATTGTATTTACGTTACCTCAAAAACTGTGGTTTCGATAACTCCTCCATCCTTTTATTTATCTGAGGTATATAAATAAAATACGATTATCTTTACTTATCACTTCACAAACTTTTGTCAATAGTATTGCAATAAATAAATAACTACGAATATCGATAGGACTGGAGTGGCTGCAGCGATACGCCTGGCTCCTTCGAGTCAACGACGGAAACTGAACTATACAGCTTATATTCGTTTCACGGGATTCTCGAACGTTCCTGAAGTACAAAGCAATTCAGAGAGCGACCTGTTTCTCCAGCACTCGAATTCCACGCAATTGCAATTGAATATATTTCCTTATCAACTCAAATTGGGATGACATTTGTTCTTGGCTACTTTTGCTCATTTTGTACTTTGATTTTTTTTTTTCAATAAGGCAATCAACATTTTCTTGGTAACACCCATGTCAATCAAATGCATTGGATCCAATGGCACTTTACTGATCATATTTAAATTTATTTTTTCCAAAGGTGATTTTGAAGAAATAAATTTATTCAAATGATGATCTTTATATTTTTTTGCAGCAAAATCAGCATTTGTAATTAAATTCCCAATTTGAGTGGAATACGCTAATTTTTTTTTTGTTTTTTGGCTATTTGTGTACATTTGGAGCAGCCATGAGCTGATGAATGATGAGCAATACCACAAACAAAAGATTTTGCTGGTGCATCACATATCACAACTCGTACATTCAGTGGAATAAATTTGCCATTGATGGCAACTCCATTATTTAATAAAATTTCCAATTCTGCAACAAAACTCTCCAAATATACACAAATATCACCAGGTTTAGTTTTTCCTTCGTAGATTTGCATCAGGAAATACAGCAGATTTATTACGGCTAACCACTTTCACTAAAATTGGCCATAATTGTTTTTGTGAAGATTTGAATAGAGGTAATCCGTCAATATTTATGTCCACTATGATTTGAAGTAAACTCAAAATTCTTTCAATTGTTTGTATTTGGTTTTGTAAACCAAACTATATTAAATCACCAGGAGATACATCTTTTGTTGATATTTTTTCCAAGTTTACTTGCATCAAAGTAGACGGACTTAACGGAACATCTAATCCGCTTTCATTTCAAATTTTCAAAAGTGCACGCAGATTTTTATAAGATTTTCTTGCATCTAATTGCCATTTCCTAATTTTTTCAAGGAATGTTCTTGCTTTCGGAATTTCGTCATGAATTTCACAATTAAAACTGTCTTCAATTGTGTTTTCAAGAATGGCGTCATGACGCTCTTCTACCGCGTCATTTGGATTTTCGCTACCACTTAACAAATATTCATCACGCTCCTTCTTTACTAATCTTCTCATGTGCCTTTTAGAATAACTCATTTTTTATTGATTATTTTAATTTAATTATATAAATTATAGCAATTACACTTAAATTTTTATAAATTTTTGTTCAACACTCACAATTCAAAACGACACGTGTTCACTTGCAGCCTTTGTTCTTTTTTGTGCTCATTAACATAACAAGTGAATATACGAGTATTTAGTCGTCATTCGGCAATGCAAAACTACATGCCACCATCTAGTCACATTGGTCTAGATAAAAACTAGATTTTTCTATCTATCTTTATACCACTGATTTTGTGTTATAGGACCAATGCTTTTTGCAGGGTACTTACACGCAATTAAAACTCGCTCACAACAATGATTAAACAAATGCTAGCTATTCCATTTTATATAAAATACCTTGATAACCATTTTCCATTTTTAGAAAGAAAAAAAATGTTCACCCTTCACTATTAGAAACACTTGCGTTTTGAGTTATTATTCTTCATAGGAAATTTAATGCTCGTTTGTGTCTCCTTGTTAACAACTGATCCTTTAGTGCTTCTATCCTTTGTATGAGCATCGTATCTGCTATTTGCTCATTGTTGTGGTATCCGTTTATGGATGTTGTTATGGTTTCATAATAGTCTAAGATTGTTGTTAACACATTGACGGACAGTAGGAACAAGTAAAGTTCGAAAATTGACACTATGCGGCCATAACCGTCATGGCCGTTTCGTTTTAGACGGCTGTCGCCGTCATGCCACATAGTGAACTTCGCTTTGACGGCTATAGACGCAAGTGTCCGTCAACGTGTTAAAATCACTATGTGGAATAAATAATCTTCTTCGTTGTATATGTAAGATGGGTCTGTTTGTGTTAGAATATATTTTTTGTCTTCGACGTTCGTTATTTCGTATGTTTTTAGTTGTTTGCCATTAATGGCAACAAGGTCTTCTGCGATATTTGATTGCTCAGGATGAGCGTATCCAATTTCTGCGCTACGACGCCGTTTAGTGCTTGTTGCTCCACATTTGCCTTTTAACTTGCGCCTGCGATAAGGTTCATCAACCTTAACCGTTAGTGCTTGTTTTACCACCTCCCTCATCGGACAGAGCAAGCTGTTATGTTTAGTCTGCCCTGGACAACGAGAACACCCTTTTTGAAAGCAATTACCAGCTCCGTGCCCCTTCTTAAAACAATTCTGACAGATATTGTTTCTTCTCACAAACTCTTCACGAGATCTCAAATTGAGTGCGATAAAGTCATCGCACGTCCATAGTGGATGATCGCCACCACAACAATGCATGGAAATGATCTTTTACCTAACGACCTGCTTTGGTGGAAGTTTTCACCTTTCGCTACACGTTCCCGTTTACTACCTGTGTTTTGGTCATTGGTAAAAACTACCTTGACGTCTTTTGACCGTGAATAACGTGCATCTGTTACATTAGCTAAAGCTGCTGCTTGACGATCCAAGAAATCTAACATCTGTTTAATAGTTGGGGCTTCTGTCTCTCGTTGTAGTTCCCACTGCCTACTCGTATCTGAATCTAACCTTTCATGCAACATATGAACAATTATCATATCCCAAGACTCGACTGGGATTCTTTGAGCTCGGAGTTGCCGCAACACTTCATGTGTCACATTAGACATTCGCTGAAGCTCATGCGCTCGCGGTACCCCTCCTATAACTGGCAGACGATTAAACTGTCGTAAATGTTAAGTAAGAAAATTTAAAAGCTGTCATAGGTTGCTGCTCCAGTACAATCGGCATTGGTGTTAGCTCCTTAATCTTAGCAGCCAACAGGGCTGTAAAATAGCGCGACTCCACTAAAGCTGCGATCTCGTCATATGCATTGACTTGTGCACTGTCCTGATCCAACTGCTTCTCGTGTGCATCTACAAAGCGTGCGTAATAAACTTCCAGCTTCTCTGCACGAACTTTGACCTGTTCGCGAAATTGATTTGCATAGGCTGTCCAAAAGCTCTTGTCCTCCTGTTCAAAATTGAACATGTTCGTTGCTGCCAAAAGCACGGACAACAATATTATATTTAAACCTTTTATATATTATGTTAAATAAGATAAGAAATAATCTTACTATTGATACAGTCCACTAATATTAGATATTTATGTTCAAATATATTGAACATACACACATATACATAAAATACTTAAAATGCATTGTCATGCAAAACAATAGCATTCAACAAACAATAACACAAATATTACTAAGGATAAGATGTTTACATATGATAACCCATGGGTTCTTATTTTAGCAACTGCTTGTAAATGTACTCACATTAAAACAACCCAAGGTCACTAGAAAACAATACACTACCAGGTAGCATAAACAATGTGCTGCATACATATGAACACACACACATACACATATATTAAGTTATTTAGGATACTTTGAAAAATAGTATATAAGGTTTCCAAATTACTAAATAAAACCAGAATGAAATATTCTCAGCTCGACTAAGGTCTTTATTTTTCCCCCACCAGCGGTAAGAATTTAAAGATTCTTATTTGAGTTTCGTTTGATCTTACAAATCAAACAGTTTGATATATAATTATAAACATTTGGTCCTTCGAGCCGGATTGTTGGCTCAGCCAAAGAAAAGACCTGTATAAGGAAAATACAGGCAAGTAAGACCTGTATGGATAAAATACAGGCAACATGTGTAAAAGTCCTATTATATACGTATATATAGGCAAATTAATACAGAAATTGTAAGACGGGTTCATATTCCCGCATATTTATATGATCACATAAGCCGTTTAGTACGAAACTAAACGCTGTGTAAAACTGTTTATTAAAAAAAAAATTATATATTCAGCGGCTGTGAATCGAGGCACAGCAAGGTCAACCAGGCGACCAAAACAATAACCTCCAACTATTTTTTTTAAAGAATAAGAACAGTTCATTAAAAAAAAATAGTTGAAATGTCGAACACTGCGGACATGGTACAAAGGAAAGGCGATCTACGCGTAGAAAGGATCACTTTTGAGAAGAAGCTACGCGTAGAAGAATCTAGATTTGAAAAAATAAATCTAGATTATACAAGGGCAATAAACCCAAAAGATAAAATGATAGCAATCATAGAGCAGGCAATTGAAAAAAGAGCAGAAATAATTCAATCTACAATTGCAGATATAAAGTTAAATATAAATTATAGAGACAAAACTGACATCGAAATTTTCGAAAACCGTCTCAAGAATTTATGGAGCTTCATGGAGAAAGATATCGACGAATTGTCGATAAAGTACAATAAGCTATCTCATATGTACAAATTTGAAGAGCTTTCCCTTGAAGTCAACGCTACTGTGCGGTTATTAAAAAAACAAAAGCAAATCGACATTATAAAAACGGAAAAATTGGAATTACCGAAAATAGAGTTGCCAAAATTCTCAGGGGAGTTCCGAGAATGGCAATCATTCAAAGAGCTCTTCGAGGAGTATGTCCATAATAATAAGGACATAAGTGACTCCAAAAAGATGAGCTATTTAAAATCTTGTCTTCAAGGAGATGCTAGACTAATGGTTAGTCACCTGATAACGGAATCAGGTGCAAATTACAACACTGCTTGGGAATTACTGGCACACATATATGATAACGTGCGCAAACAATTTAACGAACAGCTCAAAATGGAAATGGAGAAGGCACAAACAAGTCTCTCCGATTACCAAGCTTTTGCTCAAGAAAAATTCGCAGCACTCGAGTCACAACTGGAAGCACAAGATGTGGAACATAAGCGTATACTCGATTCGTATCGCTTAGAAATTGATAACAAACTCTCACAAAAGCAACAACAACTCGATGAAGCCGAACAACGCGAACTCAAATTAAAAGAGCGTTTCAATTTATTGGCGATTTCCGAGCAAGAGTTGTGTGAAAAATTGACTAGCACTGAAAATGCCTACACCGCCCGCTTCCAGGCGGCCACAGAACGAGAACATAACTTGAATGAACGAGTGCAAGCGCTGACAAAGGAACTCAATGGGCTTAGAGCTTCCAATGAGAACAAGGAACGCGAGTTGCGTGACAAGTTAAATCTGTCGCAGGATGAGATTTCGTTTTTACGATCCTCACAGCGCAGCTTTAACGAGACCCTGGATCACAGTAGTGGCATTAGTTCGCCATCGGAACTGGCGCGTCTGCAAAGTGAAGCGGATAGTTTGCATTGTGTGTTGGAGTTAAAACAGAAGGAGATTTCCAAGTTGACTAAACATAATGTGGAGATAATGCGTGATGCTGAGGAACGTGGTATTTTGCAGAGCAAAATATCCTTGCTTGAATTCTGCTGTTTATACAATAAAGATAATATATCAATTACACCTTTTCCGATTCAATCTATATACGCTTTTCTCTGCTTCTGCAAAGAGTAGACTTACTGTCTTTTAACAATCTTTCGCCAAATGATAAAACAATAAATATATTCTCAATATATGTATATATTTCACCTTGTGTTTCTTGTCACCAACTGTCCTTTCTACATTTTAACAAATAATTTCATCGTCAAACTACGTAGGCGACGCCACTATCTACATATGTATATATACATATATATGTATCACGATGCTTCTGCTACTCTTTCAATCTTTTACCTTTTCACTCCATCTTATAAGCAAGAAATATAGAATAAGTTCCAATTCCAGAACATTCGCTCTCTTGTTTTCTTTTAGCCACTTTGACTGCCACTACATGTGCACATACATATGTATGTATGTGTATTAGGGTGTGTCATTCTGAGGCAACCTTTTTTTTCAACTGAAAAACAGGCTCAAAACTTTCGAAAATGTGTAAAAAAAAGTCACTCAAAAGATGATCTCTTAATATTAAGAGGTGCCTATTTCAAATTTTCTTTTTTCCCTATAAATTACATGGAAAAAAAAATCATTTTTTTTGTGGTGGTTATTGTGCGGAGGTTTTATATGTGCCCCGATAGCTGCCAGTAGGGATGGTAAACTCGATTCCGATTCTACTCGAAAATCGAGTTTTCTCGTAAAATAATCGATTTTTCGGAATCGATCTCCAGCAGTCGAAGTCGATTAAGAATCGGTTCTTGACATTTAACAAATACCCCATCAGCAAAAGGTCTGCCTTGTTTTACAATATCAAAGCTAATTAAGCATGAAATTTCCGTTTTTAATTTTTTATTTGAACGGCCTATATCCTCCAAACCCTCGGTTTCCGTTAACCACCCTTTAATTCTTTGCAAAAAAATGTTTCTTTCTTCATTAAAAAGACGTTGTCTTTCTTCTTCATTCCGTTTTTTTAAATCATTGTGAAAATATTCGAAATGTCTTTTCAAAGCATAATTTCTGGTTTGTCTTTTTAATCTTATCTCCTCTTTATATCGAGGCCGATCACAAATCCGGCTCGACATGGACCAAATGTTTCTCTTAAGAGGAACTGTTTGAATAAAACACATTTTTTTTTTAACGTTGGGAAAGATAGAAAACCCAACGATGTTTATTTGACCGAATCCAAATTAATACTAAACATTGCTACTCATTACTACTCATTACATCTCTATCTTTCATTTATTTCAACATTGACGTCGTGGTATTTCGTGGATGCCATATCGCACCAATTCACCTAATTCTTAACATAGTTCTTGCTATATCGTGAGCTTCTGTGAGTGATGCACAGTATCTGGAGTATAATGCGTTTTTGATTGAGGAACTTCTAATGCCGGAGATGTGTGTTCTCGTGGCTTTTAATTGTGCTTCTTTATTATGTGATGCTAGGACTGCTTCGTTTTTATACGTCATTTCTAACTTGGACAGGATCAGGTTTAACGCTTGATTCACTTGATCGTAGTATTCATGTAGTGATGAATTTCCTTGTTGTAACCTTCTCATTTCATCTTCCAGGACATACAGTGGTCGTTGGTCGGCATAGGTTAAGTCAAGCCGATCGATGATTGCATTAAAATTACTTGTTATTAAACTTACACTTTTTATTTATTTTACTTGCGTTGATTTGAAGGATAAAGGTTATCCTTTTACTTTTGATCAGGAGCCACACGCGTAAGTCTTTTATTCACTGAATCCTTTTTTGATGTGTGCCCCACGTTGGGCGCCAATTAATAGCACTTGGGTTATTTTAGTCAAAAAAATATTTTAGTTCTGCATTGACTGCAGAACGTTCTTTATTCAGTAATATTCAAAATACAAAAGACGAAGCATGTATGGTTATGCTTCTATTTATACTAATGGGTAATCTGCAATACATATAATTTGTCGTTCTTGATAATGGTGTAGTTTAGTGTTATCACGTACTTTGGACATTGACCCTTTCGGTGTGGTCGGTTGTTGCCATGTGATAGTGATGTGTTGTAAGTTACATGTGCCTTAACTCGCTCGCGATTGCAACTGATGTTTCCAATGCATTAAGGACTATGGAAACATATTTTACATAATAATGTGAAACATACACAAGCATTTATGAACTGTTTTCTGGTAGAAGAGAAGACAATAAAAGAAGATTACATATTGGAGGAACTGCTGATTCTTTTGGCTCTGGGCGAAGAATGAAGATACAGTGTGCCGTTTATTCAAAATAGTGTGCCTAAGTGTAAGGATTTCTTAAACGACGTGTTATGGGAACTTGATGAGACTAGATTCAAGAAGATTACACGCGTAAACTGGAAAACCTTCGACTTTATTTTAAATTTAATAAAGGACGATGCGTCGTTCAACCAAATACGTTCTTGCAAACAATTCCCTCTCAAAACACAATTAGCAATCGTATTATATCGCTTAGGCTCAAACGGTGAAGGCGCTACTCTGTCTAAGATTGCTGGCTTGTTTGGAGTTAGTGATGGTGGTATCATTCAGGTTAGTGTTTGTCATTGTTTTGTTAGATTAATGTTTATCTTTTTCTTTATATTAGAATTTGACTGACAGAATTTTTAAAGCACTGTTAAAGCATAAAGATTAGTATCTGTTTTGGCCAAAAAGCGATGAACGTAAAAAGCTCGTGTCAGAAACCTGGGGTGAATTGCCAAACTGCGTGGGATACGTCGATGGTACTGAAATTCCTTTGGCGGAAAAACCTTCTCAAGACCCAGAAGCTTACTTTTCACGAAAGCACCAATACTCAGTTAAAGTTCAAGCCGTTTGTGACCATTCGCTTCAAATAAGACATTTAGTGTTAGGCTATCCAGGTAGCGTACATGATGCACGTATTTTTAGTAACTGCGAATTGTCGAATGACGCCGATGTGCTTTTTGGAGGAGCTGAATGGATCGCAGGTGACAGTGCCTATAAATTGTCACGAACTGTTATAACACCATTTAGAGAAAACTCTAGAGAACTAACACAGGGTCAGTGAACTTTGTTTAACAAAATATTCAGTCGTTATAGGATTAGAATTGAACATTGTTATGGCATGTTGAAGGAAAGGTTTGGCAGCTTGAAAACGTTGAGACTTCCAATCAAGGATAAAAAAGGCATGAATAGAGTAAATAAATGGATTATCTGCTGCGCGTTGTTGCACAATGTTATACTTCGACTTGACGATCGTTTCGATTACGAGCTTGAGGAATCTGAGCACGATGTTTTAGAGTCATTACCTACTGCTCGAACTAATGAAGGGGAAGCGGTACGCCGAACCATCTATGAATTGTTAAGTTATGCAAACAATGAATAAAAGAATTTGTACTAACAATTAAAAGCTTATTTATTGGAATAAATTCAAGTTCTATATGCACATTAGAGCATTTAAAAAAATTAAAAAAGAAATATTTTGGCATTTAAACCAAACTTTTGAGCGTGGTTCCGAAGAAAAACGAAAAATTTAGAATACGCTTTCTTTTGCGGATCATAACCTTACGAATATGCCTCCTTATGTTCCGGCAAGGGGCTCTTCATCAAGCATTTTCTTGTTTGACGTATCAACACTTGACAATCTTTCGTGCTCCAATCTTATTTTCTCCATTTCGATCCTTTCCTCCTTCTCCAGTTGTAGCTTCTGTAACATGAATTTGGTTTGCTCTTTTTCCTTTTCGAATTCTAGTTTTTGTGATTCTAATTCCAGCTTTTTGATTGAATTTCAAGTAATAATGCAAATAGGTTTGAGGTTTGAGGCCTTTTCAAATTTCTTTTTGGTGTAGTGGTATTTTGCGTACAAGCACTTGTTGCGATGGACAGGGCGGACGGTCTTGCTACACTCTCTGATGTGGAAGGAAGCACCACAGTCGGACTGGCCAATGGACTTTCAGGTAAACTTGTTGAAAATGTTTCGCCATCATTTTCCATCAACGCATCTACTTCAAAAGTATCCAACAATGACACTGGCATGGTAGATTGATAAATAGCTGGCGGCTGCACATTTACACGATGACCAAATATTGCGTACAAGTCATCATAGAATGGACACATTTTTTTAATGTAATCTTCAACGCTTTTTACATCTCCACTTTCTAGCAATCCTGCACCTGTTTGACCCTTTCATTTCAGTGCGGACGAAAAACTTGTTTTTAGGTGCCTCATTTTTGTGCGCATAACATCCCATTTGATGCTGTTCAAAGTAGATGCATTTTTTGTAATATGTGTTAGATATCTTACTTTTACACTGCACGGATCCAAGAAAAACGCTTTTAAATGTTCAATTCAACAAGACAAGATGTCTTTTATTCAAAAGTTAAAATGCTAGAGAAAGAATGTTCTGGCTTTAGGGTTTCTTACAATACTAAAAATCAGGGTTACTCAAAAATGTAAGTTGCTAAAGGGTTGCATTTCAACAATATGCTCATAGAATTTTTGAGCAGTTGGTTTCTACAATACATATGTAAGTTCACTAAATGTTAAATACCCTCTTATTGGAAATAGCAAACATATTACCTCGAACTGTTCCGGATTAGCTTTTACATTTTCCACGATAATGTTGAGTAAATCTTTAGTTTGTCGTTCTGTCCAACGAAAAGTTCCATTTATCCGCGAACGTTTTTTTCTATAAATACATGTACACATGTGTCACAGACAATTGAAAGTTAGAGAAAAATAATAGTACATAAAAGTTAAATATACTTACTTCTTCCATTTTATAAGAACTTTGTTTGAACTGTTTTAATGATCAGCTGATATTGATATGCCACAAATTGCCATGGATGCCAATTAGAATTGGCTCGCATAGTTGCCATTGTGTTGCAAACGAAATTGCATACAAAATTGAACAGATGAGTTGCGACTTTGCCATTTCGCGACGTTTGCAACAAATGCAATATATTTGCTACAATAAATGAGTACCATTATTATACTCGTATAATGTTGCAGCTGCTCCTGTGTTGTCCTTTCCGCTTTTGTATGCCTAGGAATATATGAAATTATTATATATATCTTAATATATAAAAATCCAGTGTCCGTGTGTATGTCTGGAATAAACTCAAAAACAAGTCAACTGATATTCATGAAATTTGGCATATACATGTAATTCGGTCCAACTTAGATGATAGGATAGCTTACATCTCAATTTATACTCGCAATATTATATTATTGCAAATTATTTGTATTATTTATTAGTACAAAAAGATTCTAACAGATGGCGCTATGTTAAAAATACAATCGCTTTATATAAGCTACAATTTTTAAATATTCTGCTTTCTCAACATGTAAAATTTAGCAACGACATGAACCTACGGTTATTTTCCAATTGGAAAAGTGTTATGCAAAGCGTATAAGCAAATAAAGAGAAGGGTTACCAGCACAAATAAGTTTAATTAAATTACAAATTTACGAATGAAATAATTCTTAGCTCAGTGAAGGTCACTTCATTTCCTTCCACCAGTGGTAATCCAACATCTTGCAGTGCATCTTGAAAATGGACAGCGTGTGTATTTCACCGAAGAAAATATTCTGCAAAGAGCATGTGAACCACCAAAAACGACACTAACCGAATTTTTCACTCTTTGTCAAAAAACTGATATGTATGGTCAATTCGCAAAAATACTATTATACACTGATATTCCATGCTATTTTACATGGAACACGTCAGCTAAAAAATGGGAACCACGTAAAAAGGGAGAACGACATCCTTCAATTGCAGGCATATTTAAAGCTAAGACACTGGGACGACTTTATACTGTACATCCAAAACATCGTGAATGCTTTTTTCTGCGTTTATTGTTGGTAAATGTTCCTGGACCAATCTCTTTTCAATTTTTACGAACAGTTAATAGCCAAGTGTTCAGTACATATAAAGGTGCATGTCACGCGTTGCAACTTTTAGAAGATGACAGCCATTGGGATCTGACACTTGCTGATGCTGCTTTAACGTCCTCGCCGAGTAATATTCGTCAACTATTTGCCATTATTTTGACGACATGTTTTCCAACACAGTCATCTACATTGTGGGAAAAATATAAAAACTACATGACTGAAGATATACTCTACCGACATAAACAATTGAACCATTCTACAAACTTAGACTTCACACAAGATATGTATAACGAAGCATTATTAATGATTGAAGATTTATGTATTATGATCTCAAGTTTACCACTTAGTAATTATGGTATTCCATCTCCTGATCGCCCAGCTACAGACTTAGTAAATAGTGATTTACAGCGAGAAGAACAATTTAATAATCGTGATTTAAATACATTTGTTACTAACAATGAACCATTATTAACTGAAGAGCAGAAGAGTATATGCAATCGAATTATGTTGGCTGTTAATGCCAAACAAGGCGGTTTTTTCTATTTAGATGCACCAGGTGGGACCGGTAAAACATATTTGTTATCTTTCATTCTTGCGAAACTACGGTCACAACTTAAAATTGCATTAGCAGTTGCATCATCAGGCATAGCTGCTACTTTGTTGGATGGTGGGCGGACAGCACATTCCGCTTTCAAGCTACCATTAGATATTCATAACAATCCAAATGCAATGTGTAATATCAAAAAAAGAAGCGGAATGGCAGCACTGTTACGGAAGACTTCGATCATAATTTGGGATGAGTGTACTATGGCTCATAAACATTCACTGGAAGCATTAAATATGCAGACTATGCAGAATTTAAACAATAGTAACAGACTTTTCGGTGGTACTATTTTATTACTCTCTGGTGATTTTCGGCAAACGTTGCCAGTTATTCCTCGCTCTACTTTTGCAGATGAAGTTAATGCATGTCTAAAACAATCAATTTTATGGAGAAATGTTGAAACACTCAGACTGACAAAAAAACATGCGAGTACAACTCCAAAATGATCCAACAGAACAAGAATTTTCTAAACAATTACTGGATCTTGGAAACGGTGAAATATAATTTCATCAAGATACTCAACATATTAGATTGCCAGATAATTTCTGTACTGTTGTTCAAACTAAAAATGAACTGATTGAGAGTGTCTTCCCAGATATACTAAATAACTATTTAAATCATGACTGGTTTAGTAATCGTGCAATTTTAGCAGCGAAAAATGTTGATGTTGATCTGATTAACTACCAGATACAACAATTATTACCAGGTGATTTAATGTCAGTTAAGTCTATCGATGCTACTGTAGAAGAAAACGAGGCAGTGAATTTCCAATTGAATTTTTAAATTCTTTAGACATATCAGGAATGCCACCACACAATCTACGATTGAAAATTGGATCACCGATTATTCTACTGCGTAATTTAAACCCTCCTAAACTATGCAACGGCACACGTTTGGTGATCAAAAGAATTACTGGAAACGTTCTTGAAGCAACTATTTTGACAGGAAAGTTTAAAGGAGAAATTTTTTTGTTACCACGTATTCCGATGATACCATCCGATTCTCCCATACCATTTAAAAGGCTACAGTTTCCCATTCGTTTAGCTTTCGCTATGACTATAAATAAATCTCAAGGCCAAACAATGTCTATTTGCGGATTAGACTTGGAAAATCCATGTTTTTCCCATGGGCAATTATACGTGGCGTGTTCACGAGTAGGAAGACCATCAAGTTTATTTGTATTAACAAATGACCGATTGACCAAAAATATTGTACATCGATTGGCGCTTCATTGAACATTAACTGTGATTTATTACGATTAAAGACATTTAGGGTATATACATATATCAAATAAAAATATTGAAAGTATTTATTAGATAAATATGTTTTAAAAATGTTATTTTAATTTGTGTTAAATTTTGTCTTTCAAATCCTTCTTGAATCACTCAGCCACAGCAACGCGTGGCCGGGTCTGCTAGTCTATATATATATTTAAAATTTGCAAAATTACTTACATATGCTGATTATCCATTTGTGTGTCCATTTGTGTTTGCTTATTTTTACTAAAACAGCTGTTGTCAAAGCAGCTGTTGGCAAAAAGCTTTTTACCTCACATGGTGACTTTTTTAAGCTTTTTTCTTATGAGGTTTGAGCAAGTATAGCTTCACAAAATATGCCTCACAAGAAATCTCTCAAATGTTTCCTCTCAACTCAGTTGAGAGGTTTTTTCAGAATAGGGCTGTAAAGTTATTTTTGTAGTATTGTTTAGACCGTGCACTAGACACCAGCACAAGATGTAAACGATTTCTTATCAAGACTTCTGGTGTATCGTATATGAGACGGTAGGTCTAAATGGGTTAAGATTGTAAAAACTGTTTACACTGGCGATAAAGTGGCACTGGCAAAACTGTTGGCACTAGCTAAGTGCCAAAAGACACTCAATTTAGGAAATATGAAACAACGAAATTACTTACTTGCATCACCATCAAAGGTATTTTCCAATCCAGTGGCCGACTCCTCCAAAATAGCAGCAACTTTTTGCGTTACCATGCTGCTACTTTCTACAGCAGCCGAACCGCCACCTGTCCGATAATGCTCTGATTTCTCGGTTGCCATTTCTGCCTTGGACTTTCGTTTCAGGCTTTCGAACTTATCCCGTAGAGTCCTCCACTCTCGATTAGTCCCAATCCTAGCTGTGAAACACTCCGCCAACTTTTTCAAGGCCTCCTCCTTCTGTTTCCATGTGACAGCATCGGATCTTTTATTCTCCAGAATATGTCGTTGTTCATCCACCAACTCCACTAACGCACCCATTTCTTGGGGAGTGAAGTTCTTTCCTCTTTTTCTTTTTAACAGTGGGCTTTCCATCATAACTTTTTAATTAACAGCTGATTTTGTTTACGTTTTGCTTGCATGACATTGCCAACATGCCAATTTTATAGGCAATTGTTGGATTTTAATTTTGGCCTTGCCATAATTTCGAAATAACACATATATTTTTACAGGCAAGATGAGAAAACGAAATAACTTAAATCGCGCTTTTAAGTGAGGAACAATTTATCCTCCCAGTTAGTAAAGAGAACTTTATTGCTTACATAAGAAAACGGCCCTAAGTCAATTAAGTTGACGGTTGGCCTATTCATATACCGTGTACGAAATACTCCTCACTATTCCTCAATTAATCATTGAAAAAGTTATTACTATTTCCACGAAATAAATACCGGGTGCACCGTAAACTATTAGAGTTTAAATTTCACTTTCTTAATATATTTTATTTTTTAACAAGAGGTACCTTTAATGTTTAGATCTTTGATTCTAAAATTGAAATTCGAGTTTCTCAACTTACATTAAATTCATGATTGCCGGCTGCTTCGATCTTCTTCCTGTCCTGATCCGCCAATGGAATAGCTGCTGCTCGTTTACGATAGCTGGTTGATTGCAGTTGCTGGCTGGTCCTTGATTCGATCGACTTTCAGCGGCAAAATCCTGATTGTTTGTGGCAGCTGGTTGATTGTAGTTGCTCGTTTTTTAGCCGACACCGACAAACTACTTTGCTTAAATACAGCCCCACGTTGGGCGCCAATTAATTAAAAATGCCAATTTTGTTTTTATTGACTTTATTACGAGTATTTGAGTGGAGCGCGTCCAGCTCGAAGAGCACCAAACATTATACCGAAAATTATTCTAATTATAAACTACCCTCAAGCTACCTGTTGCTGTTGCTGCCGCCGCTGCTGCGTAGCAGTTGTGGTGTTGCGAGCTGGTATTTGCAGCCGTGATAACGAATAAATATGTCATGATGGTATTGGCATACTTGATAACTTAAAATTGATGACACAGTCAACGCGTGTTTGTTCTGAATACTACTGCTCTCATATTATCATAAAGTTCTTCTACGCTCAATTTTTCTCCAAAATTATTTATAAGGACATTCTTAATGTCCGCCCACGACTGTACATGAAAATTTATTTCTATTATTTCCCTAGCTCTACCTTGTAACCTACTTTTTATTATATCAGAGAAAAGAAGTTGAGACATTTGGTCATATTGCGTTAGTAAGGGGTGTATTCTATCTATAAGAGTAGTAAAGTTGTAAAGGTCATGTCGTTGTCCGTTAAATTCAGGTAATGTTTTGAGGTATTTGATAGGGTCAAGGGTAATAGAAGGTGCTTGAGTCATGATTAAAAATAAAATGAATTTATATATGTAACATTTAGAATTTCACTTTGCAATTTCGCTTAGTAATCTTAATGGTTCTCTCTTTTTTTTTTTTTTGTTATTCAAATGATTTTTTTTTGTGTAACAATAACTTTGTAAAACTTATACTTATAATATATATGCAAATAACTTACTTTATACAGGATTCTTCGTAAGTGTTGTCTTCTTCTTGTAGGAACTCACTTTATAAAGGATTCTTCGTAAATGTTGTCTTCTTCTTGTAGGAACTCACTTTATACAGGATTCTTCGTAAGTGTTATCTTCTTCTTGTAGGAACTCACTTTATACAGGATTCTTCGTAAATGTTGAAATGTTGTCTTCTTCTTCTCTTTGATGTTGGTTTTTTTGTTTTTTAATTGTTGATTTGTTTACTACCTTAATTCTTTAAGGATTTTAGTAAAAATTTATTTGGTACGCGTTAATTATTAAAATAAAAAAAAGTCCTTGATTCTTCAAAGAAACTTTTCCGCGTATCCCATCCTCGTCGCCAATTAAAACATTTATTTAAATATTTATATTTATTTCTAAAAAACATTCTTAATCTTAAATACAAAATTGCTAGTAAAGACAGAAAGCAAAATACAATTAAAATTCCAAAGAATTCTTATCAGCAAAATCAATAAGTGCAACGCCTCTTAAGAATGTCGATCGTAAAGACATACCTGAAGCAAAGCGGAAATGCACTTAAAATTCTTTAGAATTTTGGTTACAAATATTGTCAATGCAATTTTGACTATTTTATAAACAAATAAATAAAATTAAAGAGTTCGATGCCTCTTATGCACAATTAAGTGGAAAACAATAAAAGAACTTAGTTTATTTTAATTTATGTATTAATGACGTAAGTATGTTTAAGTGTACATGTATGTATGTATGTAAACAGACATACATGTATGTTTATATTAATATTTTGTATGATGGTGAAGTGGATATCATAACTATTAAGCACTTACTATATTTATAATTACTACGTGTTTAGAGTATGGGAATGTAACTCGCGAGGTGTTGTGTTGTTAGGTGGTGATAGAATTACGCGCTATCCTGCGTCGTTGCGATGTTGCTAGGCAAACACGTGGGCAAGGTTAATTGCCTGCGCAGTGTTCTTAAGCGTCGGACTGTTCCGTTGTTGGACAGCTTAGAAAACATATGCGCGAGGTGTTGATGTTGCTAAGCGCCACTGTCGAAAGGTTGCGTGGTGATGACATACGCTAAGCTGTGTTGTTGCAATGCTGCATTCGAGCGCAATATAATAACTTCCATGTCATCTAATTTCGCGCCAGATGCAGAAAGTTCCGTTATTAGATCATCAAAAATATTTAAATGGTTTATCAAATCCATATCGCCTTTTAATTTTAGTGAAAGTAATTGTTTACGGACGGACAACTGTGTAGCCAAATTTTTGCGTTCATATATTGAATCTAAATTATGAAAAATTTCTTTAGCACTGCAATCATTTGTGACAAAGTTAAGAAGGAATCACTTAAATATTCAATAATTGTATTTTTGGCCAATTTCTCTAACTTTTTCCACTCATCACCTTTTTCAACAGCATTTTTCTCAGTAACTTCACCACCAGTTTCATCAATTACTTTAATCGAATCATTTTCGCTTAAGAGCGCTCTAACTCGAAAGTTCCAAATCGCATATTTTTCACCGTCGAACGGGTTTATATTTCTTTTTGATTTTTCCATGATAATAAATGTAAATCACAAGGTGTACTTATCTTCGATGGGGATCTGGGCCCATAACCTGTAGAAAATCTGTAGAAAACAGATCAATCCGCAGAGCCTTTAGGTAGTGGAACACAGATATTAATCCTTAATATCTTCTTGGTTTGTCTTGATATCTCGTTTTGTATATTTCCAGTAGGAACAAATAAAGAAAATACTTTGTTGCGGATATTTTAATTTATAGAAGACACATGTGTTTATTGTTCAAGGAACCAAGTAGAAAGAGAACGAAAAGTTACAGAAACGCACTACAGGGCACTTAAATTCTACTATATTTATTCTGTCTTGTTCCGCTGTAACGTTTTTTAATATGAGTTGCGCGAATACTTTGGGACAATTGACAAATACATATGTGTTTAATTTGTGGTTGAACTTTATGCCAAAGTTCTAAATCAGAGTGAAATGCTGTCCTGTTGACGTTGTTTGTTGAACAGCTCTAACTACCTCCTCGTTTATAGGTTGTGCGGCGTTCACTTGCTTAGGCTTTCTACGTCGAGAGCCTTTCTTTTGCGTAGCTTCAGCGGGTGCTTGGGCTGAAGTTGCTGGCTGTTGTTGTTGCTGATTTTGCTTAGATGTATTTGCGCTCATTTTGATTGAGATGCTACTCATAAAACCACTTTCCTTAAGAAAATGGTTCGATTTTGCTGTCGGTGCTGTCATAACCTTTGCTTTTAATACAGCTCTGATATATTTCATTAAAAAGTCATTATCTTTAAAGATGATAGTATATCTTTCATAGTTGGGAACAGAGCTGTTAAAAAGGGATTAAAATTAATAATCAATTGAATTAATATATTTTTTAATTAATTCGATTATTAATTTTTTTCGCAATTCGTTGATTAATTAATGATTGAAAATTAATTTAATCAAAATTTAATCATGATTAAAGGGAATTAATTTAGTTTGAAAAATTTATTTACAGATTAAAAAAATTTAATCAAAAACTTAGTTAGATTAAAAATTTTGATTAATTTGGATTAAAGTGGATTAAATGGCAATTAATATTCCATTAATTTTTAAATTTATTGTTATTTATAAATCATATGGTGAATTTAATAATACAATAAATAAATAAATAATAACAAAATATAGTCATTACAATAATTCAACAAAAATTTAAACAAACAAATTTAACATTATTTCAATAATTTCAACCATAAAGATAAAAAAGATTCAATTATTTGCTTTTAACAATACTAATTTTTCAAATGAAAAATCGTTCAAAGCATTTCTTCTGGCGCTATTGATAATTCCTGCGAAAGAGAACAATCTCTCCACAGGCGCTGAGGATGTCAGAGGCGTATTAAAATAGAGCGAAGCTTGTTTTAACAAGTCATACTTCTGCCATACTGCGCAATTTTTTATTGGGTCCGCAAGATATGAGTACAACTGCTCCCTGATAATGCTTTCAAGCTCTACTTTACTATAGCCCAAGCTCTGTGAAGTTGTCGTTTCCTCGTCTGCATCTATAATAATAGAAACTAGTAATTTTTAACGAAAGTAACTAATTTATATAAATTTACTAATCTCTTCCAAATCAAAAAAGGCGATTTCATCCTCATGGTTAGAACAACTCTGCTTTGTTGGAACTAGTTTTTCAGCAACAGCGAATTTTAAAATGCATTTTAAAGCTCGTGTGATGATAATTTCAGTGGTCACATTGGGAGAAGTCCTTTTCAGAACGGAAAGCCAATTCAGTTTGACATTGGGAGTTAGTATAGCCAAATAACACAAATCAAGGAACTACTTACACTCACGCCTTTTACTGAACCAGTACATACATAAATAAATCAGAACAATACAAACTTTTTCGATATCAACGTAGAAATTTGGCTGGAAAATTGTCTTATTCAAGTACGCGGCTTCTATACAAGCTTTCTTCACAGGCGGACCATCTTCAAATACTTTACGCTTCGAAGTTTTCCTAGGGGGGGTATAAGTAACATCCTTAAAAATGTCGTCACTTGAGAAGTCATCACCACTAAACAGTTCCTCATCATCCATTGTGTCTGCATATGCGAAATGTTAGGTTATACTTTCTTCAGTTGTTCAATTCATTGTATACTGTTTTTATAATTCTTATAAAAATACTCACACTTAATTATGAAAGTCAACAGTCGATGATAAAATGTCTTTAAACAATCAAACAAGACTTAATACAAAATGCGTTTCCTCAACAAAACAAAAAACAAAACAAAAAAAAAACACTCGCAAGCACACGTGTATAAATAAGCAATATCCATTGGCGAACATATGTTTACTACTAGTAAACAAACAACAGTAGAGTTGCTAAATATTATTAATATTGCTTAGACTCATAATATAAGATATAATAACACATGAAATAATTTAATAAACTATTATTTTTTAATTAATGCAATATTAATTGGCATTTAATCCACTTTAATCCAAATTAATCAAAATTTTTAATCAAACTAAATTTTTGATTAAATTTTTTTAATCTGTAAAATAATTCTTAAAACTAAATTAATTCCCTTTAATCATGATTAAATTTTGATTAAATTTAATTTTAATCATTAATTAAAAAGGAAATAGCATTTAATCTTAATTTAATCAGTTAATCAAGTTATGAAAATACTTTAATCAAATTATTAATGATTAAGATTATTAATCGATTATTAACAGCTCTGGTTGGGAAATATAGTTTTTGTTTCTAGATTATTTTCTGTTCCCTCTATGATGTGTATTTGATTTTTAAATGAGTTGAAAGGTGAATTTAATTGCCTAATATATTTTCATTTTTTTCCACGTAGGTAAATGGTTAGAAGTTTGCATATTTGTGCAAAATTTTTCACGAATTTTCTATAATACGAGGCTAATCTTAAAAAGGATCTAAGTTATTTTAAAGTTGTCTGTCTGTCATCTTTAAAAGGTGGAGGGTGCGTTTTTCAACCCGAATGGTAGTCTAAGTAATTCGTACTTAACTCCATTTACTGAGAAGTCTGTTTTTTCGCTAGGCTGTATTATATTATTTTCTAAAAGTTTTTCAATTTCTTTCTTTACGAAGTCGTGGTCTGAATAAGGGTATGGGTATTGTCTAACCCACACAGGATCTTTTGATTCTGTTCTAATTTCCGCTTCAATAGTTGTGGTGAAAGGTAAGTTCTTTCCACAGTAATTGTTTTTCATTAATTGTTTAATTTCATTTTCGTACGTTTTATTCCCTATCGTACAGCTTAATGTTTTTATTCTCGTTTTTGAGAAACTAATGGACTAGTTAATCATGTTTATTTTTTCTTTCATTTTTTTAGATTATCTTCCCTTAATATAATGTCAAAATCTTTTAATTTGTCTATGTCTAGTAATTCAATTTCATGTCCTAATAAATTTATCTTTCTCTTGTGAATAATCATGGAACATCCATGTACTGTATTTGTTTTCACTGTTTTGTTTAATAATACCTTCTTTGCGTAAGGATAATCACTTCTAATATAACTACTTGTGGCACCAGTATTTATTAATATATGCACGGGCTTACCATTTGGTGCGATTCTTCGTAATGTGGGAAGACCGTGGTGCTTTATAAAAAATGAGTCTGCTCTTGTTCTTCTTCATCACTAGCTAGCTCGTTGTATAGTGACTGTATTTCTTCGATGTCTTAATTGCCGTTCATGTCTGTGTATGCGGAATTGAGCTGATGATGGGTCAATTTCCATTTGTTCGACTCGTTGTTGTGTATTGTTGTATTCCAGCTGTTGATACTGTGAATCGTGCTGCATGGTTCTTGCTATCCCATAGGCTTCGATGATATTTTGACATCCTCGAGAATAAAGAGCGTTTTTATTAGTTAAGCTCCTGAGTCCTGTAATGAATGTGCTGACTGCTTTTGATTGTACCTCCTTGCTTAGAGCTTGGGCATCGTATTCATTTTTATGTGTCATTTCGATTTTTGATAAGACTATATTTAGTGTAGTTTAGGAGTCGTCCAATCTTTCTATGATGGCATCAAAGTTTTGTTTTGTATTGTTGTTGACTAAAATTTGTGCTGCTCTTCCGGTGATTTTGCTTCTAACCATTATTAGAGTTTCAGCGTATATATTCAGTTCCGATAGTCGTGGTAATCTCCATTAAATATAGGCAATGTTTTGAATATATTTAAGTAAACTTTCTTTGGGTCGTTATAGGTGCATAGTTGATCTTGATATTCATATAGAAATATTCAAATTATAGTCACTTTCGTTTTAAATTGTTCCGTTTATTTTATAAAAAATCCATAGAAATACATATGTATGTAGGAATTCTCACCTGGTCAGCTCCTTTCCCAGTAATAAAACCAGTGTTAGCCTATTTTTCAACAGCTTATGAACATCTGACGAACAAAGCTTAGCACCGAATTCAGCAATTAACGCACTTTTTAAGTTTTCCCAATTGCTTACATTGCTTTGACTTCTAACGAAAAGCTTGGCTGCTCCACGTAGAAGCTGCTTGCCATAAACAAATCTTTGCAAATCGTTCCACTTTACTATATCTGCATTTAACTCGAATTCGTTTGCCCAAAACCGAATATCTACCGACCCTTCACCAGTAAATGAACTAACTTTAAGAGTAAATAGCTGTTGCCGCACAAAGGACTGGGAAGACTGTGGAATGTTGCATTCTTGAACGTCATCGTATACCGACCGACTCAACTCATCATAGCTTGGCTCATTTCGCGACAAGCCATAGTGCTGCAGTAGTCTGCCCTGAAGTTTTCGTTTTGTCCAGTAGTCGAAATACCAATTTCTCTCAACTTGTCTTTCAGTCCATTAACTGTCAAAGTCATTAAAGTGTTTAAGTCCATCTTACCAACTAATATTTAGACTTTGTTGTAACAAGTATAAAAATACAGATGCTTATAAAACTAAAAAAAAAGTTTATCAAAAGTTGCTTAGAATATGTGCATGCGTATACATAAATACGTATATAGTTTAAAATACTGCTGGCGATCACTTATATTACTCGTAGTTTGAATTTAATAAATGAAGTGTTTTTTATTTTCTATATTTCTGTCTTTTCAACTTGCTTCAACTTGCAACTTTTTTTTTCTTCACAACTATTCTGCATTGAGAATTTGCCTTCTTACAATTTATTTCATGTACTTCTTACTTCTTGCTATACACCTTTACACTTCTCTATTTTCTTTTCAACATAAACTCTTTCAATTACTTCCAGCTTTAATCCTTTGATATCATTTTCTGTATTCTCTTTCTACTGCATGTACTTACTTTCTGTTGGTTCTTCTGCTTCTTCGTCTTGTTTCGGCTTTTTCTTTATTCTCCTTCTTATTCGAATGATGTCGGTTAATTACTTCTGGATTTTAAATAGGCTTCTGCTCTACTGCTACGAATGCTGCTTCGGCTGCTGCGGCTCTGCTTCGGCTGCTATTGCTCTGGAATCTTCGCTGCTTTTTGGTGTCACTTCGAAAGTTCGCTGAAGTTTTAGTTACTTGGAACAATTTAAATATGTCTGCTTAGGTTGGCTTCGCTAGGTTTCGGTGTCGCCTTGAAGTTTTACTGCGGTAGCTTTACAAATACTGCTTCGAAATGTGGGTTATTTGCTGATTTATGCAACTATGTCGGAAGGCCTCTTGCTTTTCATCCACTTCGTTTTTGCCTGATGGTCTTATCTTTCGGTGTCCACGCTGAGCTCTGATGATTTTCTGCGTCAACTTTCGCTGCGGCTAGCTCACGTCTGGGTGAAAATCCCGATTGAGCCCCCAATTTTGTAGGAATTCTCCCTGGTCAGCTCCTTTCCCAGCAATAAAACCAGTGTTAGGTTTTATAAAAAATATTTATTTAGAATTAAGTTTAGTTTAAAAGTAACTTCTTTACAAACTTCTTTACAAGGTTTTAGGTCTTCTTTCCGCTGCGGTATAACTCGTACTGTCCGTTCGTCTTTTCTTTCAAAAATGTCCGAGCCGTCGTTTGTCGTGTTTCGTTAAGTCATTGCTTTCTCGTCAAGTTTAAGGTGAGTACACAGTCTTCGTCAGTTGTTCGTCACCCTATTACTTAACTTTCTAACAAATGTCACTAGTTCAGCGCGGTGCGTTGTGTTGCGCACGGCGTTACGATCAGGAATGAAAAAATGAATTTGATGGACGCTAAGCTTTACCGTCCACAACTTTTACGTAATCCACAGTTGGCATCCACTATTTGACATACAGATAAGTGGTTGTCACTTATCTGTTAATTTTGATGAACTATGGAATACGATCTCAATTCTAATCCCACATTCATGGATTCTGAATTATTTCGTTAAGAGCATTTGTCTCTGGTTGATTCATTTTTGTGAATTTATTTTATTATTTCACTAATTTTAATTTATATGGAATTTATATTCCTTGTTGATTTATAGGACTGTATCCTAATTTGAATTGACTACACTTTGAAGGATTTTGTTTTGAATCCTTTTTGACGCGTAGCCCCACGTTAGGCGCCAATTAATATTTCCTGATTCAAATTATTATTGGTACACTCAATTTGCTTTGCTGCATTAAGATGACGAAAACTCGTTAATGAAAGATAAATTTTTATATGTAATTTATTTGATAAACAAAGATGGATATAATCTTTCAGAAAAAACACGGAAATACAAAATTAACAAAAGATCTTTTTTCAAAGACAGAGAAAATAATTATAATGCACATAAATTTTTATTTTTTTAAATACACTTTTAATGCAGTCTATACTTGAATGCAGGAACATTATCTTATTTATTGCGCTGTCATTACAACTAATGCCGCAGCGTTTCTTGGTTATAATATTCTGGGCGACGGAAAACACTCTTTCAGAAGGAGCTGAGGATGCTGGTGTTGCTAAAAAAAAATTTGTATGACCTGCAGTTTTTAATGACCCATTCAGTTATAATTTCCAACGCTTCCTTTTTGCGTTCTGCACTTATTTCTACTTTATTGATACTTTCGCAATTACTGGCCAATGTGTATTTTATAAAGCACATGTGCTTCAACAAGTTTGAGGTGGATTTTTTGCAGTGCTTAAATATATTGAAATACGTTTTGCACGCTACAATATTTGGAATTTGCTCATTAATTTCATTTACTGCTATTCCAAATTCCTCCCAAACTTTGCTTTTCCTAGTAGCTTTATAAATTTTTAATTCACCACTAATAATTCTTTCTCTTATGGCACTATTACTTAAGCTACTACTTAATGTGATGTTTGCTGCAGGTGAGTCGTTAGTAAATGACTGCAAATATTAATACATTATAAGAAAAGAAACAAAATAAATATATATTTAATAACTTACGCTATTAAATAATGACAAAATTTCAGCGCAAGCAATACCAGCCAAGTCACAAACAAGCAAAAACTAATTTCGGATTTAAAAGTACTTGGGAGTAATACGAGCTCGTACAAGCAGCACGAATATTTTCTCTACTTGTTGCTGTAGCTTCGGTTAACTTTTGTTCACGATCGTGGCTAGTAGTTTACTACATTTGGTTCAACAGAAAGAGAATAATTAGTAATTGCACTCTCAATGGGGAGTAGCGGCTTTGTGCTGTTAAAGGTTCGCATTCTCTTTTGAGTAGAGTACAATACTAGGAGTGCTTGCAAGCATGTTAGTGGCAAATGTATTTTTGCAGCTCTTTAATAGATATTGACTCGCTTACGAATATTACGATGCAACGATCGATCGATAGTAGGTATTATTTTGAAAGCAAGGCGGGAATGTTGCGGCCCGGTATTTTATTTTGATGGCCCGGTACCGGGTCGCGACCCGAAATTTGGGAAACGCTGGTCTGGGACCACACACATCTGTATGCACTAACCCTAAAATGTCTTTAGCACGATTTTCTGTATTTTTCGGAAATGACTTTACTTTTATTTTGCATCGCGCACACACTTCACATACAATGTCCATACCTCGAACCATGTCTTTATTCACTAATTCCTGCAGACTACCATAATTTAAATGTCCGTATCGTTCATGCCATGATACCGCCTTATCATTCGAAGAATAAAAACACTTGTTATTTTCGCATTGAAATACGAAAAGTTTGTTTATTTTCTTTGCTTTTAATATTATTTCGCTGTCCTTCATTACCTTTGCATAGTTTTTATCAAAAAATACTTTCAGTCCATTTTCTACGGCTCTCGCGACCGACATGAAATTACTGCACATGTTTGGAACAAATAGAACATTCCGAAGAATAATGTCACTCTTTTGTGAACTTATTCGCACATTTCCTACACCTTCAGCTGTAATGTATTTATTACCAGCCAAACAGATTTTCTCTTTATGCTGTTCTAATGAAATGAAGAAATTTCTATTACTACACACATGCGTTGTTGCTCCGCTGTCAAGAAGCTAGGTTGTATTGTCGACGTGCTGCCAACTTTTGACCAGGAAAAAAAACTGTTTTTGACGGGAAGAATGGAGAAAAAAGCTAAAAAAAAATGATAACAAAATCCAAAAAAAAATCTAAAAACAAATGTATCAAAAATAAGAAAAAATGTCCACCAGAATCTTTAAAGTTTAGCACCTCAAACCAAAATTTGTTTTGTCGCTGATGTTGTCCCATTTAATCAAATTTATGTTGTTGTATTGCCGTTCATTGAAGCATTTGCGCTTTAAAGCATTTTTCATTAGTTGCAGCTAAGCCAAAGTGTAATTTCAGCTCTTCCCACTGATCCAATATTCTCGATACCGCCAATTCAATCGACAACCATCTTGTGTCACTGACTCTGGGTATTTTCAAAGGAACCTTTTAGAAAAAATTTACATAATTAAAATAGTTACATAATTATAATTTATATTATAATTCATAGTGAAAACCAGATGCTGCATTTTGTACTGCAAACGCATAATTCTCTGCAAAATCACAAATAATGACAAATTCATTTGGTTTCAGTGTTTCTTTAAAAGAAGTAAAAGAACTTTTATTTCACTACAAAAGTTTTCAACAAATTCTTCTGTAGGTCTGATAAAAGTTTCCAAGCTACTTCTCGGTTTTGATATCTGTTTACTTATCAGTTATTAACAATTGTAAATAAATGTAAAAGGACGTATATATTACTATTTACTTTTCAGTTTCACGAATTATTGAATCTTCACTAAGCGCCGCACTTTACCTTTAGTTATAATACGTCAATTTCTCTTACGGGCACAGATTCGAGTAAATTTGAATTTGCTTGTTTATTTAACTTTTTTATTGAATTAGCGAAAAAGGCACAAACTAATATTGTTCATGTATGCATAGGTGTATATATAATTTTTTATGTTTCATGTACATTCAAATATAATTTTTACTTATTTATTTAGCAAAAATACACTTAATATTATTGTATATAGGTAAAGTGGAATATTGAGATACAGAATTTTTTAGAAGTACATTTCAATCAACGCACTAGATCGGCTCACTTAGAACTATCTCACAACTTCGGTGTTGTTTAACAATTTTTAACGCAAGAGTTATAGGAAAAAATGAAATGTTACAAACGCCGTTGGCTCGATTATTTATATAAAAAGACCGGAGGATGCCAAAATTACAAAGTTCAACAATGGTTTTTAAAAAAGACGGTGCGGGCGCGTGTGTAGCGGCTAACGTGACTTCTCGAACTGTGTAGAACGAAAAAAAGCACAGCGTCACCTTCTCGTTGGTATAAGATGAATACTGGAACAAAAACCGTTTGGTTAACGCGTTGATGTGGAGAGTGTTGTATTCACTGGTCAGTGATGCCCTGTTTTTTTCTAATAAACATGTCGATGTGGAGAGTGTTGTATTCACTGATCGGTGATGCCCTTGAGTTGAATTAGTTCGGGTGACTGGAGCTCATCTCAACAATATCCAATATAGGCATCGAAATCATCGTTTCCGTCTCCGAATTGTTGGGAGACGAATCGTCCACTATCAACGGTTCCCTCAACATCACTTTCTTCGGCATTATAAGAAGGAGAATAGTTGTATGAACACACACTATCACTGTCACTACTTGAAGACATTTAAATCTAACATGCAAAGTTTACACTTTATATAGTAAACTTTTGAGGTGATTTTGCAACTATGTTATTTTGCAACAATGTATTATTAAATATTATTGCGCGGTAAATATTGATAACACCTATTACGACGACGACGACGACGACATGCTGGCTTCTGATTGGCTGACGGGTTTTTCTACTCATGGCTTAGCTTAATCATGGCCTACGGCCGATAGCTGCCGATATTGGATATCAAAACGTAATATTCTCGATCTCCTGATTCTCAAAACATATTAAAGTAATGTTACTCAACTCTTCTACCCCTGGACAGTTGTTACATCCACCCAAATAACATTGGACCGATGGAGTCTCACAAATTATCAAGTCCAAACAATCACTATAGTGTTTCATGGGCTTTTCCGTATTTATTGTTAAAGAATGAAGATAGAAAAGTTATTAAATAAACAGAAAATTCACACAGTTATAATTATTAATTAATTTGATAATTACCAAGCATCATCAACTTAAGTTTTGATGGATCGTACATATACAGATGGTGTGTGTTCCACTTGCTTCTGCTAACACAAAATGTTTCGGTCGTAAAGAAGCGAATTTCGAAAATCCAATTTTCTCCGTTGGGTTTATTTCACGGAAACATTGGTATAATTCTTTTAAGTTAGACAGAACAAGTCGATTTTGGACGTGCACTCGATTGCCATCATTATTTCGGACTGAAACAAAGTCTTTCATACCGGGCATCAAAGCACTATACTCATCATCGTTGTAAAAATTTTTAAATTTTCAATAATAATAAATAATAATCAATTGATGAGTCATTGTCCTCCCTATACAAAAAATGTTAAGTAATTCAGTCTTCAGATGTACCAAAAATCTAATCAATTCTACACTATACCTACCTAATTTCGATTCAGGTGTTGAAAGTAGACACTTTTCTTCAACAACTTTTTTGCTACCGTTGTTATATGTCGTGATGTATTGATGGTTTCACAAATACGCCTTTCACTCCATTTTTTAGGTAACAATGTCAAAATTTGTATTTTTAAAGACTTATCCGTTTCTTTATCATTGAATTTGTCATGCAGCATTTTAATTAAGGAGCGAAAATTTTCACCATCGTCGTCGATAGATCCTTCAACGGCAGCTGAGAGCAAAATTTTTTTTAAGCTGTCATGTATCTGATTTATTTTATTATTTAAAAATTGATAATCATTCAATTTTTTTAAAGGGATCGGCGATTTATTCAACAGTCGCAATGCATCGTTTATAACGGGTAATTGAGTCGCAGCGCTAACTTTGAATGACGAGCTTGATTGTGAATTATTGGGTTCGCTATTAAACGACAAGGAACCTTAAAAAAACAATGAAACATGTAGTTGCTAGGAATGTATTTAAGTAATGTATGAATAATTTTTAAAAACTTACGAAATGATAAGGATAACGGGAGATCCATGGCAGTGGTGTTACTATCACTGTCAGCACCATCATTGTTCTCATTGTGGTCACTAAAATCATCTTCATGGTCACTTGCATCAACATTAGGATCATCACTAGTTCTTGTTTGTTCCTTTACTAATTTTAAAGCTTCTTTTCGACACGAACTGCAGAACAAATAATCTCCACCTAATCCTAAAGTTACTTTCATAATGTCAGTTGCTGGACGTAAACCCACTTTTCTTAAATGTGATTCCAACTTAAATGGATTACAACATCGATTCGAATTGCTCTATTGATGCCATAATGTCTTCCTAAAATTCTTCCAATCAATTTAGGTTAATGGAATAAAACAATTAGCTTTTCAAATAACATCAAATCAAAATAGTATTCATGAACTATAATAATTATTTATTTATTTAGCAAATGTAATACCAACAATCATTCACTAGACACTTGATCGCACAAAAGATTAACAGCAATTTACAGGTTATGTTTTAGACAGTATGAAAAACCAAGAACAAGACCTCGAAAAAACAAACACAAAAGATGTGGTAATCGTTTAATGTATAACTAATTAAGTCATACATGTCACACTGATTGAGTTTAGTTATTTTAATAATAAATTTGAAACTTACTTTACTTTCCTGTGGCTTTACTTCTGTCAATGATTTTGACGAAGAAGAATTTTTTTGAAAAAAACTCAAGAGAGTCGCTTATTTTTCAATTTTATTTGCAGTTCTTTGATTTTTGTTTTCCGTTTCATCTTCAATTTTATCACTACTTTTTAAATTTTTCCATAAGATGTTAACAATTAAAACATTAATTAAAATATTAATATTTATTCCAAGAGTATGTAGCTCTTGCTTTATTGAATCAAAGAATATGACTAAATTAGTTTACAAAAATTCTTAATCTTAAATACGGAATCACTAGTAAAGACAGAAAGCAAAATACAATTAAAATTCTAAAGAATTCTTATCAGCAAAATCAATAAGTGCAACGCCTCTTAAGAATGTCGATCGTAAAAACATACTTGAAGCAAAGCGGAAATGCATTTAAAATTCTTTAGACTTTTGGTTACAAATATTGTCAATGCAACTGTTTTATAAACAAATGAAATTCCATATAATTCTTAATATCAAAATTAAAGAGTTCGATGCCTCTTATGAAAAATACGTTACATAATACATACATGTATGTTTATATTAATATTTTGTCTGATGATTTGTTTGTGAAGTGGATATCATAACTGCTAACCTCACATATTTTGTCCGCGAGCAGGGCAACTTTGTCGAGCTATTCGTTGCTGATGGAAATGATAAGTCGGACGATAACCGACACTGTCAAATGGGCTTTAATATGTTATCGTTAATCTCGCTGCTGGCTAAACTTCGCATTTCGCTCAAGAGCACAGTGGTTCCATTTGTATGGAGGATAGCGACAAAAATAGTTAGAATAGAGATACTGACCTGCAATATACACAGCATATTTCTGTTCATGCAAGTACGATATTCTGAAAAAATCGCAATTGTATAACGCCCACTTTTCATATTCTACCTATATAATTCTATCGTTAATATACCTGAGCATGTGATAAATTTTGTTCCAATTCCTGTATTTATTATTAATAAATAGAAAGGAAAACAGATGTGCCATTTAATTTTATAAAATTAAACAATTTATTTTTTACAGTTCAAATAAAAATTTTATTAATTTGGAAGAAAAATAAGGACGTTGTAAACCTCAATAAGAAATTCCTTTACGTAATTAGTCTTCCAACAATTCTATTGTAGATTTTAATAATGCGCTTTTCTTTTTGCATGGCAATTTTCGTTGACTTGTAATAAATGGATCTGAGCTCAACAATAACATATTAAGTAAATCCGTATTTGTTGCAATTCGAGAAGTTTTCCTCGTATGGTGAAGCCTATACCTCTTAATATCGTTGTTTTTGGCTTCCGCAGCTTCCTCTGATAGTTCTCCAATGGATATTATTGCACTTTCGATGACTTCGGAACCATGCACTAGGATCTTGTGGACTGAAGGTGGAAGATAGAACCAAGGGTACTTCTCTACAAGCCCTTTAGCAGTTTCAAGTGCGAATTGCTTAAATTTGTCCGCGTTTATTTTATATCCTGATGACATAGCTTGCAGTAATGCTGCACATCTTAGTATGAGCTCTTCGTCAACGCCCGTTATTTGAGAAGCCAAACCAGCATTATTAAAAAAGCGTCTAGCCGTGTTGCCATCGTTTGACGTCCCACTACCTCCTCTTTTTGGCATGTCCACTATTAAACCCATTTCTGATCTAAACTTATTTCTAACCTGAATTTTGTTTTCCATGAATTGAGTTTTATCTTCTGCCGACCTAATTTGCCATTTTTTGATATCTAGTCTATACGATACATGAATGAAATATTCAAAAAATCCAGTATATGTAAAGGTGATAAACCAAACTCATAATGTTCTTTGTAGACGGCTTTTTGTAGACATTTATCTATATCGTTCATCTCTTTTTGTGTTCGACGTTTATTTTCTGTCCAGATCTTAAATATTCTGTGCACTTTAACATATCAATTTTCTTCGTGAAATAATTCCTCTCTTCAATGCAAACTTCTGTTGTCTCTTTTTTGAAACTAAATCGTATTGGTCTGCAGATCGAATGGACGACGGTCGAGGATTTTTCCATACAACTTTAGTATCTTGTAGTGTCGAAGATTTAGTAACTAATTCAAGGGGCACGTAGGATGTTACAAATAAACTATTGTCTTATAGAGTATTATTACTAACACGTTGTTTATATTCACTGTATCCGCAGCTACCATCGAATCCCCACTTGCCTATCAAAACAAGATTGCTTATATTTACATCGGGTATGACGTTCAACACTTCAGTTTGGAGATCTAATATACGTGAAGCTGTATGGTCAAGTAAACTTTGTAGCTCCACTTCAACCTGTGATTCACTCACGCTAACCGATTCCGCATCTGGATAACTTTTTTTCTTTTCGCTTAGAACCTTTTTATAGCTGGGCAAAACTTTGTACGAAAGTTTAGAGTTTATAAAATCACTGATTTTTAAGTACAGATGTTTTGTTAAGTTTGTATCAATTATTAGTGAAAGAAGTGGATTTGATTCCAAATGTACTTCACGTAAGGTATCCGCTACGGACTTATCAATTTCTGCCAATTTTGCTATTATACGTTGCTTAGTCCGTTTGGAGCATGCAGAGAAATCAGCAGTTTGGCGACCACGTTTACTCGCTTTTGCTTCTTCTTTTTCAGATGGCAAAGATAGAGTTTCGAGACTTAAGGTAACAACCTCTTTGTAAGAGAGCCAATCCGAGTAGTTTCTTAACACGTCTGACTTTACGCGATGGTTTTGTTTCCACATCACCCCAATGCGTCTGCATAAATATTTTACACATTTCAAAACCCGTTTTTCTGACTATATCTTCAAAAACTTCTTCAAAAACTTCCCGACCTTTCGTCGTATTTGATCCATTTTTGGAGCACCAAATTTCAAAAATATAGGAGCGAGAAAATATGCATTGATGAGACGTTCCTACGATAAGAAATTTAAAAAATAAAAATCTCAGAGAGAGAGAGTGAGACAACAACTAATTCTACATTTGTTTATTGACATTACTTGCAAAAACCAATGCTGTAACACGCACATTTGATGTACAAAATACACTTTGAAACTAAAAAGTTAGGTTAGTTTAATGAACGTTATTTAGAAACCTGCAAATCCCTGCACATGAACTTAATATTATTTTAAACTATATACTTGTATCAATATTTACACACTAATCCGGTCACTGCATTCGGTTGACAAAGTTACTAAATCTCCAAATTCATTTAACAAAGAACAAAAAAACTGAATCAAAAAGACACTTCATTAAAATTTGTTATTCTAAAAACAGCAGTACAATTTAAAAACTTGTTATTACTGAAAAATAATACTATTACCGTCTACTTTAATTTCCATTTTCAGTATTTTTATTTAGACACTTTTTTAAATTAAACTTTTGCAGTTGAATGTACACGTTGCTTTCGCTTTTATTTTTGTCAACTATTTACTTCTGTGCAAGGCCGTACATATGTTGCTTTCACTCAAGAAGTTCCGTTAGAAATAATCAAAACAAACTCAAAATACATAAATTTGATGGCATATGCAACTATTTATTTAGCTACAAGCCCAATATATAAACATAGACTTTTTTACTTTTGTCGTATGGGAGGAACCACCGTGAAGAGCTGCGATGGACGCATATCACCAAGCTCTTGATCTTGCAGTAGCTTTTTTACACGTTTTTGTTCCGAGTTCGCGAATTGCGTTATTAGATGATTTTTTAGTGTGGTATACAAATCACTGTTCGGCGGATTGAGAATGATGTCGCTTATTTGGGCCAGCACGTTACTTTCGATTTCGGCCACGACTATGCGGTACTTCGTTTTGTGGCTCGTTCGAAATGAATTGTGACTGCACCTGTGCCATCCAAAGTTCCGGCTTCTTCTTCCGTCATTTTACCTTTTGTCGGGGTCACCAATATGTGGGATACCCATAATAATACTTGATTTATTTAAATATAAAAACTGATACATAAGTTTATAAAAATGGTGGGACGTGCTTGCAGCCGTGATGATGCGCCAAGACGAAAGAAAGATGGTAGTCCGTCAAGCTGACAGCTTATCCAGTTTTCGAGTTGCCATATCTATAATTTTTGCAGAGTTGCATTTGGGGCTGCGACCTCACTTTGGGGTTATCACAGTTTCTCCCATTTTATAAGGACTATGTTCCTTTCCTGATTGCTTTGCTTTTATTTGCGCAGTCCTACGTTGGCTGCCAATTATTTCCTTGTATCACAAAAACACAAAAAATATATTTTTAGTTCATCAGAATGATGAACGTTTCCTTATCTATATAAACAAGGGTTGAATCGTTACATCCGTACAAGGATCGACAAACATACCAAAGAAAATTACGTGATAAGTCAATCGTATACGGTGATTGGCATTATGACATACGATAGCAAACGGATTGTAATTTCTATAAGATATTATCTAATTGACGATTGATTCGATTCGTTTATTTCGGTTCATAATGAATTAATTGAATTTTAGATCCAAAAACTGGTTGTGTATTTTCAGTCGAAGATAGAATGCGGGGTCGTTCACAATACTTGTTTGAAGAAGAATTTGATTGGAAAGAGTTTTCATCCACATAAGGCGTCGACGTCCGTGATAAATACGAAGTAGGTGTTCTTCCTAAATCCTTTTTTATATCTTCAACAGATTTTTCAGTAATTCTTCTTAAACATCCGTATTGTATCATATAGAATAGTAGAAATAATTAGTAAATAGTGGAAATACATAGATGATTGAATCACAAATTGTTATAAAATTCTTGATAAAAACGTGGAATCAAGTTCTTTTTAATTAATTCGTTGATATCTTGTCTTTTATTATTAGGAATTCCGATTTTGGAGTGGTAGGCTTTTTGTAAATCAATCGGTGTGCTATGTTTCTTCTTGGATTTGATTATAGTGGCTTCCCTGAACTTCTCCTCAGCGTATGATGTTTTGAAAAGCACAGAGTTGGGTGACTCTCGTTGAACCTTCAGGATTTTCACTTCAGAGAGTTTAATTTCTCCCATATTCAATGGACCCATGTCATTAGAGAGTAATTTGAGGTCAAAGAAATCTCCATAAGACATTTCTTGCACTAAGAATGGGTGGCCTGTTTTCTTTGCTGATCGAATTATAGTAATGAATGAGTCAGTGGTGTATACTGGCCCACTTTTAAGCATTCGTTTAGTTGCTCTCTCAATAAGGGAATGTGCTGAGTCACCTTCATTTTGGGTATGGCCTTTGATGAGGTACTTGTGGGTGTGGGTAAAAGTTTACCATGAACTTGTTTTTCTGTTGTCCAGCACAATTATCAGAATAAAATATTATTTCATCTGCATTAGTCTTTGCCAAACTTTTAATATACTCAAAAACGCATGTTCCTAATTCATTAACCCCACGCTTTCCATTGGCTTCGTCCCAAACAAAACATTGACATTTGTTTGTTTTTATATCAAATATGGTGAAATTGAACACATTTACTTTAGATTTATAATAGAAGGCAGACACTTCGCCCTTTGGTAATTGCATGACTGCTTGCAAATCATACACTGCCACAACTGCATTTTGACTTTCCTTGTCCTTACTTTTCTCTTGTCGCGACAAATTTTTTTCACGCAAGTGATTTTCATATACGGCTTTGTTGTTAGATTTTTCTTCGACCGTCATATTAGTATAGGCTTCGCATTGCTCACATAGATCTTTTTTGGGGGAAAAAAAGGAAATATTAAAGTTTTCCGTAAATGATCTATAAAACGAAATATATGTGCAAAATGGCTTGATATTGTTTTGCTTCCTTCAATAAACGTTTTAGATGTACTTGCTCTCGTATAATGGCTTTCGATTTTCGGTATTGTTTCAATAAACGCCCTTATTCACAAAGTAAGGTCGAGTTGTTTTCTAAGTCTTCTGTATCCAAAACAAATGCATTGGATTGAAACTCTTTATAGCCAAATATGGTGGGGTGCAATAAGGCCATACGCAATAAAGCCATATTGGTAATAAAACCATAAATCCTATATGGCTTTGTTTCCAATTGCAATTGGTAATTAAGCCATACGGCTTTATTTCGCTTTCAAATTTGTTTCTTTCTTAGCTTAGGGGTTTCAGTTAATGTTTAGCGTTGCCGCAGAGCTTTGGTAAAATGAAACCAACAACTTTTAGTTGTCGGATACACACATATTTTATAGCATTACGTAAACTCAACTCAAAATCTGTGACCACGGATGTTGGATTCATGTCTAAAACATTTGCTTTAATATATTGAATGACATGGGTATATGCTGCTTGTGATTTACTAGACATCAATATATGTATGAATGGATAAGCCTGAAATTAGAAATTGATTCACATATAGGTATGCTATAAAATATTAAAAAAAAAAATCACTTACATGATCAGAGTGAACAATATGAAAAATTAACAATTGTTTCAATTGTTTGGAAACAGGCACAACGTTAAAGGTGCTATCAGCTACATAATCTAATGGTTCCGAGCCCATAGCTTTGATTGCATCGCAGATAGTGGGTGAAGTAAATATAGTATATGCAAAATCCGTTGTTATAATTGTGTATTCATAAAAAAATTTGTCAGTTTCATTTTTCGACATTGCGAATTCTTTTACCACATTTTCATTTTGAAATATTTCAATAATTTCGTTAAAACAAGTTGGGGCTTTTGGATAATTTTCTTTCCTTATATTCAGAAGTTGTCTACGCAATGCACCAAACTACACCAAGTGTGCGGAATCTTTGAATTTCTTACAATTCTTATCATAAATAGCTCGCACGCCTGATCTTTTTAGCGACATCGTCTTGCAATCAGTTTTAATAGAATTCAATAAATTTAGTTTTCCCAGCAATGCAGTTTGTGGACAATGATTGTGGGCTGTGGAATTTTCAATCCGTCTGCAATATGTTTTATTATTAAACTCCACTACAACACTCATTTTACAGTTGCGATTATAGCAATAATAATATAAGCAGTTTTTGGGAGTATATCTATGTATATTTGTAAATTTCATTTTCTGACTCAATATATAATAGTTGAGATGATTTCCTAAATCCTGGTATTAACTTGTACTGTAAAATGGTTTCATTTGCCATTTTCAAATAGAAAAATGTAGAAGACGAGATCAACTTTAACACACGGTCACTACAAGTCGTACTTTACATATGATATACAAGCAGCATTGCCAGACATGTTCTTTCAGTACAACATATTATTACAAGATATGGCTTTATTTCTCATTTGTAAATTTTTTGTATGGCTTTATTTCCAAAAAATATGGCTTTATTGCCTTATGGCTTTATTGCACCCCACCGTTGTAGGCTCATCGCTTCTTCAGAATCTTGCTGGTATTCTTCGGGAGGTCGAGGAACAGGTAAATCGATTCCATGTAGTGCAGGTCGAGGCTACGTCAGGGTATACGCTTCGTTTCTTTTTTCGTGATATACCGTGCTGGATGGGTGGAGTCAAGCAAAAGTAACAGTCATTCGCATGATTGGTATGTAGGTTCCCTCCACATCATTGGTACACCAAAAGGCAATGAACGTTTCTTTTTGTTTAACCTCTTAATCAGATTTGTGGAGCAAGTTGTGCAACTAAAATGTGGTACCCACGATTTGTCTTGGTTTTTAATTTTAATTCCAAAATAATGGAAGTAAGCAGTTTCTAAACGTTGTGTTATTGAGCATCTTTGGTTAGTAAGGGTCACCTTACCACAAATGTAGCAAAAATTGTCTGCACTATTAACACATTTACGCAACATAACGAAAACTGTAGATTTTTCACTAAAAATTACAAAAAAACGGTAACAATTTCACGTTTTAACTGTTGAACAAAACACAGTCAACGTTAAACACAACAAACAAATGTGAAATAATAAAGTTTCCGCGGGTAATCACTAAATATTTTGAGTTATCATCATTAATGTGATAAATGTGTCGCACTACCCTCTATTATATTTATAAGGCATAAATGCACAATAAGAGCTAATTATGAATTTTAACTTGTATATTTATGTTCAACGAGTGAAATACAATCAATTAGTATATTTTCATGTAGAACGCAATTTTGATGTAGACCAGTGTAATTAAAAGATATTCGTTTTAGTTCAAACGTTATAAAACTTTTGTTTAATATTCAATTTGGGAATATACAAATATATATATGTGTGTGTGTTTCCAATATTGATTAATTGTCACTGAGTTCGTATAAGCTAGTGTTAGAGTTGAGAATTAATATATGTACTACGTACATACATGTTCTTGTAATTACAAACACTTTAATCCGTTTTGTGTGTTGGGTTGATTCCTTCGCTGTGGAGTATTGTTGATGAATTTGCGTGGGTCCTTGTGCTGTATCCGTATTACTTTATGTTGTAATTTGAGATTGTACTTATTGCTTTTTAATGTAATATGCACTTTGTCTAATAATTGTTTACTCTGTTTCGAAAAGTTTTGCTCTCCGTGTTCACTTGTATTTCACTTGTGTAATTATGGAACTCACTTTATTTTTTTCGCTTCTATATCACTCCTGAGTTTTTGCAAAAACGCAAAAGTTATTCTCTTTTGTTTCTTCTGTTCTGTTACGTAAAGTTGGGGCGGTTGATATACCTCTGCATTACGTCTCTGTTACTTTATGTAATTTGTGGGAGTAATGCAGAGGAGTATTTGTTTGGATTAAACAACTTGTATGACTTTATACACTTAATACTTATATGAAAATTCATTAACACTCAAAAAAGTCGTTTTGCGGTGATCACGATATCTCTGAACTGGATCCTCTTTATTACTTATATGACTTAAAACACTTAATACTGTTTCATTTGTATCATCAAACATTGAACTCAAAAAAAAATCTTTACGTTCTTACCGCTGGTGGGAGAAAAATAAAGATCTTTGTTTGAGTGAGAATATATTCGTTCTTTTATTTCCTCATAGAAATTTGGAATATTCAGTTTTCTAATTCCAAATTATGACGAAATGCTACTTTTGCCTCTTAAATTTTTAAGCCATTTTTTAGACGAGGGAGGCCGTTAAAATATTCTGCTACTGTTTCGTCATAAGCTTCCTCAATTTCCAAATATGTGATTTGATCTGAGTTCACAACCACTTCGAAACTCAAGTGAGCCATTTGCTTCCGGAGTTTCTCAATTTTCCTTCTAAAAATGGTAAATTTCCTATCTGACGTAGTTTGCTGTTGTTCTTGTGCGCCAGTTTGAGGTTTCTGTTTTCTTTTCTTTGGATTAACTAAAAAAACATTTCAAATTCAAATTACATATGTACATATCTTTATTCAGGCTTTACAGTGATTATTTACATATAATACATACTTATACATCTTAAAAAATATATTAAAAAATCATAAAATAAAAAAAAACTAAAAATATTTCATTTATTATGTACATACATATTTTAATCTACACCTGTAAATTGTTAAAAACACATATTATACATATGTAATATATGTATATGTATTTATACAATTAAATTTAATCGGCGAGCTTTTTTCGCAGCAAATATGTCAATAACTTCTTTTGTTGGCTTTATACGGTGATGAACCGACATCAATGCCAAACCATTTATTCTTTCCGTGCTTGCTGAGTTTCTGAGGTACGTCTTTAACCTCTTCATAGTTGAAAAAGACCGCTCGGAAGAGCATGTAGTAACTGGCAAAGTCACCAAAATTTTTAAAAGAAAATGCACATTTGGAAATAAATCTTTATTGCAGGCTTCAAGCGATTCTATTGCTAAATTAGGCATGTTTATTTCGGGTTCGTTGCGCCATTTTGTTTGCCAAAGCAGCAATTCAGACTTAATGTAAATGTCTTTTAAAAAACTTTCATAAAATGAAAAGGTGTTTTCTTGAAATGCTGTGCCAGCCTTTACACACTTGTACACAGTTTGTAAAGTTGTGTCACTGTTACATTATGCTTTTCAAATCTTAGTTTTAATTGGTTAATGAAATTATGTAAAAGTGGAAGTAAAATGATTATTCGGTAGTAGTTTTTGGATCTTTTTCAACTATGTTTGCGCGGTTTTGCTGTCGCCCAGTTATTCGAGGCAACGCTATTGTTTCACCAAGAAACTCAAGCAAGTTCACAGCATCTTTAAAAATATCTACGAACTCTGTTTCTGAGTTTGTACGCATATTTTTAAAATTGTTTATAATGAAATCGACGTGCTGTACAGCAGCCGCTAAGTCGCATGAAGTTGTTTGAAGAGTTTTGCATAATGGTAAGGTATATGCAAATATACAATTTAGGCAGCACAAGCTTGTCACGAACTCCCTAGTTGATATTGATCTTATAAAATAATATGCTTTTGATGAAGTATCGCAATCGCTATTACCACTTAATTCTTCTTATGCACCAACAGTCGCTTTAAAAATCTCTTTAAACCTCAGCAGCCCATCATGGTTTTAAACCCATCGAGTCTCGCGCATTAATGTTCTCCATTTTGTTTCTGGCATATTTTGTTCAATATATTCTGTTAAACAATTTGTTCGTTTGGCGGAGGATTTCAAAAAGAGCGCTATTGATTTTATAATGCCAATTGCATTTCTGATGGGTTGAATTTGGCATGAGTGACACAAAGCTAAATTTAGCGAATGAGAGCTGCAGTGCACATAGAGAGCTTCAGGATATTTTTCTCGGATTATTGCACACCATTCGCATTGCCTTTCATGCTTGCAGCACCATCGTAGCCTTGTCCAACTAAATAATTACAGTCAATTTGCATATTGTGTAAACTTTCCAGAATTGTTTGAGCCAAAGAAGCTCCTGTTGTGCTTTCAACAGCAACAAATGTAAGAAAATCTTCTCGTACGATATAAACATTGTTGTGGAGCTCGGTGTACAGATGGACATTTGTTCCTGTCGTGATATATCCGTTGTTTCGTCAGCCACCAAGGAAAAACTCTTAGCATTATTAATGGCCGTCACCAGTTGTTTTTGAATTATTTCACCACAAACGGAAATCAATTCATTTTGTATAGTTGGACTATAATAAGTAGCATTTAACTGCAAAGTTTCATCATGTTGCTTCAAATCTATATCGCCACATTTATGACGCATACGTAATATAGCTTGAAAATTACCATCATTAATATCTGGTTCAGACTCATTGAATTTAATACATCCGAAATCGCAAGTTCCTCCTAATGATAATTCTTGTCGTCCACACAGCTTAATGGTTTCAACAATGGGAACCAGTTTTTTCCTATTTTTGGCAATATTAGCGGATCGCGCGATGTCTAGTTGACTCCTTATATCTATTTGTTTTTTTTTTTCATATACGCTTATAAAATTATAACCAAATAATGTGCATTCTTGATGATACTTGCTTTGCTCATGCCGCTTAAAATCCGCGATCGCGTCTTTCCACTTGTTTTATGGTTTCACAACCAATAAGCTCAGTTTTTGGTGTGCATCCTTCCCAGCACATTCAGCTGCAAATAAAACGCAAATCTTGCACAAAGCACCTTCAGGTTTTTTTAAGGTATAGACCAGCCAGGAGAATTGATCGAACCATTTGTGCTGAAATTTCAAATGTTTTTTGTCGTCTGTGATTGGGAATTTGTAAGATGTCTCTGGTACCCAGGGTTTTTTCAATAACGCATATTTTAGTTCATCATAAATTTTTTGTTTTGAATTAGCATAAGATCCTAAATCCAATTTGTCAAGCTGGCTAAACGTAGTTTCGTCTCCAGAAGAACTGGTAGTGGCGGCGACAGGAATCCCTGCCATTAATTAAGTTACAATTAATTGAAAAATGAATGAATGAATTGAAAAATATATGATCAGCTGCGTTTGCCAACTTCTTCGCTAACTGTCTTTTGCCAATTGTAATCGCCAACTGTCGCTACTCCTTGAGATGTGAAGTTGGTTGCTGCTTGTCAGCATCACGCAGGGTGTTGCCAACATTACATGTGATCATTCATCTCTGTTGCGCTCATTCAGCAGTGTCATGTAAAAATATAAATTATTCCTACTTTTAAAATTTCTTAAAATTTCAAACAAAACCTTTTAATTTTTAAATTATTAATTTTATAATTTTTCATAATGCATCATATGCATCATGCGTTATTTTATTTCTTAGTATTGTGAGTGCGGCAAAGTACTTCCTACTGCCCCTCACGTATAGGCTCATAGCGTTAAGCGCAGCCTCTCTCCAACTAACATATGAATTAATCCTACCAGTAAATTCAGGTACAGATTTAACTACATCTAATGATTCTAGGCAAGCTATATTGTCGTCTATCGTCTGTGTTAAAAAGTCAGTTGCACTAGTGGTATTGACTGTTATTTGTGAGCGTAGTTGCTCTACTTCCTCACGTAATGCTATGTTGCTGTCAGCAATAAGGCGAGTTATTAGGTCTACGGTCAAAGCGTCTCCGTTAGCCATTTTGTCTAATTTTTAAATTTCTGGTTTTTCTTTTTAATTTTTTTATTTTATCCCTTCTAGGAAGAGATGCTTTTTTATTCTGGAGGGTCTGGAGTTCAGAATCGCAGAATTAAGCTTTGTTATAAACCGGAGGGTCCCCCTTGCGGTGGTGAATCGCGGTTTCAATATATTTTTATTATATGGTTGATCGAGCCTTTAATTATTGTTTTAATTTAAAAAAATTTTGGTTGAATTAATTTTTTATAATTCTCTGGAGGGTCCCTTGGGTGGTGAATCGCAGAGAATTTTAAATTGTTATAAACCGGAGGGTCCCCCTTGCGGTGGTGAATCGCGGTTTTAATATATTTTTATTATATGGGTGATCGAGCCTTTAATTATTGTTTTAATTAAAAAAAAAATTTGGTTGAATTAATTTTTTATAATTCTCTGGAGGGTTGGGTGGTGAATCGCAGCTTTTAATTATTTAATTTATTGGTTGTACAAACCATTAGTTATAGTTTTTTATTTCTTTATTTTTTTAGTTTAGGACATTTCCTAATTTCGTGATCGCCCTTACAAAAATCGCAATATGACAATTTTTTATATTTAATGCTTGGGCTATTTCCCATTTGTAATATACAAGAATATTTTAATTTTAACTTACAAATATATTCTGCTGTCTCTTTTAAAATTTCTGCTGATGATGCTGTTGGTGTTACTGCTGTTTCCTTTATGCCTGCTGCTACTACTGTTGACACGTCCGCTGATGTTGTTACCCCTGTTGCTTGGCTGTTATTCTGTTGCACTTTTAAGTCACTCTTTGACAGTTATTTTTTGAGTGGAAGTTTTTCACTTACACTTTTTTTGGTCACTGTTATTTTTCTAATAGATTATTTAAAAAAATTTCTTGTTTTCTTTTTTTTTTTATCTTGCGATTGTCATTTCGTTAAATGTTCTTACCCAAGCAGTTATTTTTTATTGAAAGTTTTTCTCTTACACTTTTTTGGTCATTAAAAAGTTTATCACTTTCTTATTTTAGTTTTTACTTGATTTTTTATACTTTTAATTTTACAATTTTTAATAACGCAATTTTTTTAATTTCACAATTTTTAATAACGCGATTTTTTATACTTTTAATTTTACATTTTTTCACAATTTTTAATAACGCGATTTTTTATACTTTTAATTTTTACAATTTTTCACAATTTTTAATAACTCGACTTTTTATATTTTTAATAAATTTAAACTTTATTAGGCACTTTTTGATTCGTGCCCCACGTTGGGCGCCAATTAATTCCCGTAACGAGGGAATTTAAAAAAAAATATATATTTTACATCCGCGAACGCGCGGATTAAATAAAAACGCTTGTGGTTACTCTGGATTGTAAGATACAAATCAATTCTTTATTTCTAAAATACTAGTATTTATACAATTTAGTTTTGTTTACTTAAGGTTAGATCTGAAGTGTAAGCATCAGCTTGATTGAGTCCAGAACAAAGTGTTGAATTACATTTTTAGCTGTGACATCAAATTCCAACGGAATGTTAAGTGGTTTATTTATGATTGTTATTGTTATGCCTTCGTGTGAGGGCGAGCGATATGGATTTTTGGATACAGAACGGAAAAAGCGTATCGAATTCTTAAATAATCAGAAAAGTGAATTATGTTTCTAGTTTATGAGGCAGTGTAATTGCGGAGTACAAAGATTCAATTTTGTTTACAGTTATGCTAAGGTTTCTATGCGGAGGCTATCGTTAACTTGCATTCAATGCAGACGCTACGTCAGCACTTTTGGGTCGCGCGAATTACGATATTATATGTAATTTATCAGAAATTACATATTTTTCGTTTGAATAAAAAACTCCGGCTAATTTTCCGTACTGTGCGGCTAGCCGTTCAGTTTATTAATAATCATTTTATTCTTTATAAAACTCATATTTGCTAAGATCGGCGCGGACGGCGGGGCGCGAAGGAGAGTAATCACAGACCCGCCAAACTATCCTGATAAACTCACATTTTTCCTTTTAAATAGTTATATCGAATAAATTGTGAAATATTAAGTAACCATATCTTTATTTTATTAAACATTAACAGAAAAGTCTAACCGTATATTGGAAAGGAGTCTCTTATAACTGCTCGGCAAATTGGACATAACGTTTTTATATGGTGATCATTTGCCTGCTGCTTCATATTTCCAAAACATTGTTGGCAAACTTTAAAATGTTTGCACGGGACAAACAAAAGTTGCCGTTCTCGTTGGCATCATATAACGCAAAAAACACGGTTTCGAGTTTCATCTTCGCTTAAACTTTCGGCATTTTCGTCGTCATCACTTGCCTCGCTATCGAACTGTCGATTTCGTTTAAAAAATTTTTACAACCCGTTATATTGGTCATGTTCGAAAACTGAATTAAAATTTCATTTAAAGAAATTTTTTTCATTTTCAAGTGATTTAAATGTTGTTTAATGAATATATCGCTTTTTTGAAAGAGGCAAGAAGATTTTTTCTTGCATAATGAAACTAAACCTGATATTGATTTCATATAATCAGTTGATTTCACTTCATCAAGGTCACACAACATTTCTAAAAATTTTTAAAAATTTCCATGTTTGGTTATTTTCATATAGAGCCGGCTGTGTAAACCTTCCGCAGAGTTAGTCGTTCTAATTGGTTCTTTATAAACTGAAAAGTTGACGGGCTTTACCTTTAATTAATAAAAAGAAAACGCTATTCAAAATACGTAGTTAGAATTAGATATGTATTGCAATACCTTTTTCATCCACTGTGAATTGAAATATTTTATAAACGGTTTGAAGTAATCCATTGCTTCGGTTACTAAAATTTCATAAGCTTTTGTCACATCTATTGGTTTCAATAACGGTAAATAAAGGAATTTGTTAAATACTCGTTTAGCGTCTTTATCTTTGTTGAGTTTATTGACAAAATTCGGTATTTTTGACGCTTTTCGCCGTAAAGCGTTTGTAAAATGAAACCAGCATCCAACCATTTTTGAAGTTGGAAAGACAATTTTAAATGCATTGCGCATACTTATTTAAAAATCACTGACGACAGTGTGAGGATGCAAGTCTAGAATGTTTGACTTGATATATTGAAAAAGATGTGTATATGTTTCCTGCGACTTTTTAGACATTAAAGCGTATGTAAAAGAATAAGCCTAGAAGCAAAAATAAATAATTATATTTTTTTACGCAATAGCTACACATAGATTACTTACATGGTCTGCAAGGATGATGTGAATAATGAGAAGCTGAATCACATTAAATGTCGCATCGATTATATAGGCTCAGATAAGTTTTTGGAACGCAAAGAATTCGTAATTGTAGGTGACACAAATATGGAATAGGAAAAATTGGTTGTGATCACTGTATCAATATAGAAAGTGCTCTCATCCTTCTCAAAACGCGAAATCCCAAACTGCTTATAAACTTTTTCATTTCCTAATACTTTAATGATTTCTTCAAAATCCTTTGGCGTTTTTGGAAATGTTTTTTGTTTAATATTAAATAACTGTCTTCGCATCGTACCATATTTTAATGAGTGCGACGCTTCTTTAAATTTTTTACAACTGTTATCAAAAATTTCACGCGTGCTTGTTCGTTTTAATGGAGCTTCTTCCACTTCCTTTTTAATATTATTTATTGCTTCTAATTTTTTTAATAATTCAGTTTGTGGACCATGCTGATGGGCATATAATTTACCAATCTTGCGACAGTATTTAGTGTTACTAAAATCAACTGTCACACCAATTTTGCAATTTTTGTTGTAGCAATAGTAATATTTAATGCCGCCTTTGCTTGTTTGGAATCTATATATTTGCTCCTCTTTTGCAACATACAGAAGTTTGCTGGTTCTCCTCAAACCAGCTATTACTTTGTATTCCAAAATATTTTCTTTCTCCATTTCGCAATAATCACTAAATTTTCAATTGTCCGATATATTCTATTCTTGTATTATAAGAAACACGTGGCTAAATTACCTATTAGAACAGATGTTCTTCGAACTTACTGCTTACCAGCTGCATATAATTTTATCAAACGCATTAATTCATTTTCCCTCATCTTAATTCCTTCTCGATTCTGTCTTTTTTTGCATCCAATAAGCTGGAGTGTACATCGAGAACGTCTGATAGGGCTGTACGCGAATATATACCCTTTCGGACAGCCTTTGACGTAGAAGGGGTGACCAGAGGCTCGGGTAATGCCACGATTTCCTCGACGATTATATCAGAGGACGTGGCAACTTCTGGTGAACCAGTACATGCAATGTCCTCGGTATCCAATACAAGGCAGTTTGAAGTGAGCTCCCTATAGCCAAAAATGTCTTCTAAGTCATCGTACCGGGGACACATCCTTACGATCGCGTCTAAAAATGAAGTGTATTTGTAGGATATATACATTTAAAAATTTATGATGTGTAGAACCTACTTTTGGTAGTGTCACAATTATCCATGGTGCCACTTCCCGTTGCATTTTGCCAGGACTTGGCCTTGGTGTACTGCAATCTTAAGTTTTTTACCTTGCAACGCACCAGAGTCCAATGCAAGTCGCTGCCAGTTTGGTTCAAAAATCTTTTATAATAATGTTGGGCCGTTGGTTTCTCTAGTGGCCTGTTGTCCCTCAAAAAGTTGATTAAACTTTCATTTTCGTTGTCGGTCCACTTTCTGTAGGGAGCCTTTCGAACACGCTTATGTACAACCTGCAATAGAACAATTATATTTTTCATATTTATATTTAAAAATATTGCGAATTGCGTTTACCTTCTGTATTTCTGTGTTGCTTTCCATTTTTTCTAAACGCGAATAGTCAGCTGATCAAAGTTGCCACTTTACCAGGAAACAAAAACACTAATTGTGCGTTCACAGTTTAAATGTCAAATATCGGGCAAAGTTGCCACATATGAAATTTCCCATAAACTGTGAATACAATATATGTTTGTGCACTTATTGCTGTCAGCAGTTTTGATGAGAATGTTTATACGATATTTCTCAACTTTAACTTGCTGTCAGCAGTTTTGTTTGACGTTTGACGATTCTTAACTCTGAGTTGTACAAGGCGGTTGTTTTTTTTCATTATTTAATATTAATTTCTTTTTTTCCACGTTAATCACAGCATTAATGTCGTTCAAAAATTTGTATCCTATTAATAGGTCTGCTTCCAAATTTTCAATTTCGCATGTAATAATGTGATAGTAGCGTATTATCGAAAGGCCATTAATTGTTTTTACTCTCTTTTGTATGTTTTTGTTTTGTTTTATTTTTGTATATTCCTGATTTAATATAGCAACTAGTTGCTCCCATATCTATTAATATTTTAAAGTTTTGACCAGTAACCCTGTCATTTAGAAAAATATATGGCAGAGTTAATTTTGGCCTAAAAAGTGATGCTCCTTAATATTATTAATGCGCTGTGTCTTAGTCGGTGGCTGCACATTCTGTTGTGTACTTCCATGTGGCCTTTTTTTCTAAATTGTTTTGGTTATGTTGCCTGTTGTTATTGTTAGGATTTGAATAGTTTTTTCCAAATTGTAATGCGAATGCTGCTCGCATATTGTTGGATTCTAATTCTTGTGCTTTTGCTAAAGCATTTGGTAAGTCGCTTGGCGATAGTGAAAATAAAATGTTTGCTAAGTTTCCGTTTAGCCCCGTTATAAATGTGCGTAAGGCATCCCGCCTATTTTTAGCATTAAATTCTTTAGTTACGGCACTATCTGATCCGTAAGTCATTATCGTTTTGTTAATTAGCAATGTTAATTTCTCATTAACCTTATTATAAAATTCGATTATGGAGTAATTGCCTTGACGCAAAATACTCATTTCTTGCTCAATTATATGAGCTGGTCGCTTGTCGGCGTAAGCGAAATCTAATCGTGCTAGAATAGCATCAAAATTTAAAACCGTTCCGTGGTTGGACAAAATGTCATTAGCATCGTGAGTAATTTTATTTCTTAACATTGTCAATGCAGCAAAATACCTACGGCTGCCTCTTACGTATAAACTCATCGCATTGTTAGCCGATTCCCTCCAGCTAACATATTTATTCTGTTTTCCCCCAAATTCTGGTAAAGACTTTATTACTTTTAGGGATTCGTCACAGCGAATCTCTGAATTTATTACTTCAGGTTTGTAATCTGTTATTGTTGTAGACTTCGTTAAGTCTTCTATTTGTCTGCGCATTTCAGATATTTCTAATCTAAGTGAAGCATTCGTTGCGGCAATTGGTCTTGCGACTAAGGTCTCATTTTCGCTAGTTAAAGCCATTTTTATTTATTAATTTTCCTTTTCTTTGAATATGGGCAATTTTCAATTTTATGGTTGCTTTTACAATAATCGCAATAATGCAACCTTTCGTATTTTGGAGCACTTGTATTACTCCCCATTTAAAACAAATATTCCTTTTTTGATACTTCTATCATCTCTATAGTCTCAGACATAACTGTCTCTTGATTATAATAATCCTCAAGTGTGGCCTTCTTATCTTTTAAAACTTTCTCCATACATTTAATTTTAAGTTTATCTTTATTTACATCCCTTTCTTTTTTGTTAATGCTATCGACTAATACAAATCCTTTAAGATTTCTAACTATTCTGTATATTTCGTTATAGTCCAAATCAGTTGGTAGAGCATCCGTCATTTTGTTTTTTATTTTTTTTTTCTAATTTTTTTTTTTAATTATTATTTTTTGATCCTTTCTAGGAAAGGAGACTCTTTTATTCTGGAGGGTCTGAAGTTCAGAATCGCAGAATTGAGTTTTTATTATAAACCGGAGGGTCCCCCTTGCGGTGGTGAATCGCGGCTTCAAAATATTTTATTACTTGGCTGGTCGAGCCTTCAATGATTCTTAATAGTTTAAACTTAATTACTAAAATTGATTGTCTTATATATTAATGTACTAATATATTTGATAAATGTGGATAATAAAATCTTACTCCTTCTTCTCCTCGTCTTTTGTGGTGTTCCTTAGTCCTTGGTTTCCCTCGATGGCTACGCCGCTGCTTGACGTGCAATGCCTAATGATGTTTTTTTTGTTTTTTAAATATTTGTATTTTGTGATTTAAGTCACTCTTTACTTTTTTTTCACTGTTCACTTTTAAAAATTTATTTAAAAAAAAATTTTGTTATTTATTCTGCGATTGTCACAACACAACAAGCAATGAAGTTTTTGCTCACTTTACTTCAAGTTTGGTTGGGCTTTTCTCCCTATTCTTGGGATAGTTGTTTTTTCTTTTTAATTTTTAATGCGTTATTCACATATGTACTACCTCTCGCATGAGGTTTATGTACGTTTACCGGTTAGTGTTCACTAATCGCAACCGTTATGGTTCAAGGGATACATTTCTCTCCCTTTATACGACGAACACGTGCCCCACGTTGGGCGCCAATTAACTTCCCTTGTGTGGGAAGTATTAAAAAAAATATATTCCGTTCCGCTACGCGCGGTAGAAATTAAACACAAGTGTTGATTTGAGCGTGATAATATGTGGTGCGCTTTGATCATCAAGATTATCTCTCAATACGCTTGCCGATTATACACTGGTCCTTATTAGTAACATCACTTATATTTATATTCTTATAATTCTATGCTTATTACTAAAGATGCTTTGGCATTACATTAAGTGATGAAATGCCAGTGCATTGGATTTCCAATTATTCTCATTATCAAAACAAATAATGGAATATTGAATTTTGCTTACTTATCAAAACAAGTGATGTATTGATTTCTTATTAATTAAAGTATTCTGCTGACCAAGCAGTAATACTGTGAGAAGATACAATTTGTTTACATTTACCATTAAGTATCTGTGTGGCTGCTGCCGTTAATTTGCACTGTGTAGAGACGTTCAATGGCGTCACTTTCAAAAATGCCAGCATAACCTCGAACTGGTCTTCCTTGCTTACGTCTGTTCCATTTCTTTCCAGATGCACTCCAAGTATAATATGTTGGGACTTGGACTTGTGAATAAAATAATAATTTAGCAAATTGATCATTTTGACAAAATTCGAAAAACGATAATGATGTACTAACAAATGAATAACTGCCGGATTTCGATCATGAATTGGGAACGATAATATTCTCCAAACTGCCTCATTTCTACTGATATACCTTCCCATTTGATATTGTGTTATTTCATCATTTCGGTTCTCTGCAACACCAAACACAGTCATGTCGCTGCCTTTATTTACATACTTGCAGATATATTTAATCGATTTAACAGAATTGCAATATTCTACATTAATATGAGTTTTGAATGCTTTTGATAGTATTGGCGAATAGGGGACAACCCACCTATTATGAACTATAATAAGTATCTTTATTATTGACTCGTAGATTGATTGATTTGCCATTATCATCTGTTGAGCGTCGGCGATACAATGGGTAACTATCATTTCCATTAATTGTTTCGGAAATCAAATCTCTGGGATACCGCTTCGTGCATTTCTCATCCTTCATACATGGCGAATTAATATTTAGAACACCACATGGTCCATGAATCATACTTTTTGTAACAACATCAAATAAACCTGGATCGATTTCCTGATCAGGAATTTCTGCTGAGATGATGTCATCTATTTGATCGCTTGTTATTTTGTTGACTAACCATAAAAAAGGGCATGTGGTAATCCTTTCTTTTGCCATTCCACCGAATACATCCAATATCGAACTTCGCCGAAAACTAGATGTTTAACAATAAAATCCGTCAATGACTTCCACTTCTGTCTAAATACTCGTGCAGTTATGTCGTGACGGTCTGTAGAAGATTGCCCTTCTATAAATATTGCTTTATTTTGTCCCATTGTGGATTACGTGTAAATGTAATAATCAAATCTGGTCGACCATACAATAGAACATAGCAAATGGCATCTTGTGCATATTCATGCATTTGCCTTGAACTGCCTGTGTAACTTGCTGGTAAAATAACAACTTGTCCAACATTGTCATCATTTCTATCATTAAGGAGATGTATATACTCTTCTGATCGCAACTTCCGTTGATTGAATCGAATAAAGTTCAAACGCTCTGTTTCTATCTTTGCATACATGTCTTCGACATATTGATGAAAGAGTCTCCGGCATTTCAAAATATGATTTTCCTGATTTTGTCGTATCATAATTCTATGTGCTCTGACATTTTTATTGACTTCACGTTCTGAAGAGAAAAAAAAACAAATGGAAATTTAAATCATTTCATACCATTTCTTGATAAACAAAATTGGAAGAGTATATTAAATGCAACAGACACTCACGTGGGTTTGCGGGATCTACCATTTTTAAATTAATAGAGTATCCATCTTCACCCCGACAAAACAAAATTGATTGAAACTCATCGCCGACAATCACCACAGCAACTTCATTATTTATAGGTGCATATCAGCACGAATCACGATTTTATGATTATCAGACGGCATCCGATCAAGTGCTGTCCGAAAAGTATTAATCAAATCATTATGTTCATGAAACAATGCTTGCAATTCACGTATTATTATTCTTCTGGCACTTGTGAATATTGAACAACAGGCATCTACTTCATTTTCATTATTGCCAAGGAAGTAGATTTGCAAGACCTGGTGGTTTGCATCTGAAAATGGCAATAATGAACCAATCCTATGATAAATTTGCCCTTGTATCTGAAATTGTGAGGCAAAATATGATTGATTAGAACTTGTGAAAAGTTCTGAAATGTCGCTGTAGGCATCATTCGAAATTCCCAGAGCCGATATTACCTTAAATGTCGGCATGAAATTATTTCGTATTACATTCGTCGCTCCAAAGGAAGTCATTTTAAAGTACGAATTATACATTTGGATATTATCCAAAAAATGTTTCGATTGCGGCGTTGTTCCTGAAATTAATGTTGCCAATGGTTCTGGTGGGTATTGTAATTCGGGTAATCTTACTTTGCCACTGGCACAACACATTCCAGGTGTTTCACTATGAAATTTCAGTGCATTACAATGTTGGCATACTTTGTTCATTCCAACTGTAATCAATTGCGTGATAATATCTAAATCCAGCACCATTTAAAGCAACATTAACGTAGATTTTTGCGGCACGCTTTGAACATTTTGATTAATACGTGTCGGCCTACGATCTGAACGCGATCTTGCAACACGTTCCCTTGTATTTGCAATCTCTTGTTCTAGCTGTTCTTGCGATTGATTTTCCCTTTTGTTTAATCTATTTTGCGTCCAATGTCAGCTCTTGCTCTTCGTGGCATTTTTAGAAGAAACTAAACTAAAGATAATAAAGAACTTTAGTAATAAATTGATGAAATCCAGCAAATTCTGGACTCGAAAAGCACCAAAAAGTCACGAGAAGACACGAAAATTGTTAAAAATATGCTGAGAATGTGACAAAATTCAATTAAAAATTGGCTAAAAAATCCAAGTAATTTTTAGCTTACTGATCGGACATTAAACACAAAATATCAAATTTGAGATTTTGTTACAAAATCATATGATGCACTTGTAACAATCAGAACACTTGTTTAGCAAAACAATCGATTTTTATCTAATTAATCATTGTTTTTTTTTTAATTTTGTTTAACAAAATATTCAAATTAAAACGATGATCAGAACGAAAATTAATTTATTTTTATCAAAATACTCACCGAAAAATGCGAAGAAATTAATATTTTCAAAAATCGATTATGATAAGATCAATCACCAATGACGTCCAAAGAGAAAAGAAAAGAAAAGAAAAGAAAAGAAAAGAAAAGAAAAGAAAAGAAAAGAAAAGAAAAGAAAAGAAAAGAAAAGAAAAGAAAAGAAAAGAAAAGAAAAGAAAAGAAAAGAAAAGAAAAGAAAAGGAAAGAAAATAAAAGAAAATAAAAGAAAAGTACAGAGAAATTGCTATTTGCTTCACTCCGTGCAATGCCTTCCAAGGACGCGAGGACGGCACAGCGTGTGCGGACGGCGGGGCGCGAAGGAGAGTAATCACAGACCCGCCACACTATCCTGATATACACACATTTTTCCTTTTAAATAGTTATATCGAATAAATTGTGAAATATTAAGTAACCATATCTTTATTTTATTAAACATTAATAGAAAAGTCTAACCGTATATTGGAAAGGAGTCTCTTATAACTGCTCGGCAAATTGGACATAACGTTTTTATATGGTGATCATTTGCATGCTGCTTCATATTTCCAAAACATTGTTGGCAAACTTTAAAATGTTTGCTCGGGACAAACAAAAGTTGCCGTTCTCGTTGGCAGCATATAACGCAAAGAACACCGTTTCGAGTTTCATCTTCGCTTAAACTTTCGGCATTTTCGTCGTCATCACTTGCCTCGCTATCGAACTGTCGATTTCGTTTAAAAAATTTTTACAACCCGTTATATTGGTCATGTTCGAAAACTGAATTAAAATTTCATTTAAAGAAATTTTTTTCATTTTCAAGAGATTTAAATGGCAAGAAGATTTTTTCTTGCATAATGAAACTAAACCTGATATTGATTTCATATAATCAGTTGATTTCACTTCATCAATGTCACACAACATTTCTAAAAATTTGTAAAAATTTCCATGTTTGGTTATTTTCATATTGAGCCGGCTGTGTAAACCTTCCCTAGTGTTAGTCGTTCTAATTGGTTCTTTATAAACTGAAAAGTTGACGGGCTTTACCTTTAATTAATAAAAAGAAAACGCTATTCAAAATTCGGAGTTAGAATTAGATATGTATTGCAATACCTTTTTCATCCACTGTGAATTGAAATATTTTATAAACGGTTTGAAGTAATCCATTGCTTCGGTAACTAAAATTTCGTAAGCTTTTGTCACATCTATTGGTTTCAGTAACGGTAAATAAAGGAATTTGTTAAATACTCGTTTAGCGTCTTTATCTTTGTTGAGTTTATTGACAAAATTCGGTATTTTTGACGCTTTTCGCCGTAAAGCGTTTGTAAAATGAAACCCGCATCCAACCATTTTTAAAGTTGGAAAGACAATTTTAAATGCATTGCGCATACTTATTTCAAAATCACTGACGACAGTGTGAGGATGCAAGTCTAGAATGTTTGACTTGATATATTGAAAAAGATGTGTATATGTTTCATGCGACTTTTTAGATATTAAAGCGTATATAAAAGGATAAGCCTAGAAGCAAAAATAAATAATTATATTTTTTTACGCAAAGCTACACATAGATTACTTACATGGTCTGCAAGGATGATGTGAATAATGAGAAGGCTGTTTTAAATTGCTTCGATACGGGAATCACATTAAATGTCGCATCGATTATATAGGTACGAGGCTCAGATAAGTTTTTGGAACGCAAAGAATTCGTAATTGTAGGTGACACAAATATGGAATAGGAAAAATTGGTTGTGATCACTGTATCAATATAGAAAGCGCTATCATCCTTCTCAAAACGCGAAATCCCAAACTGCTTATAAACTTTTTCATTTCCTAATACTTTAATGATTTCTTTAAAATCCATTGGCGTTGTTGGAAATGTTTTTTCTTTATTATTAAATAACTGTCTTTGCATCGTACCATGTTGTAATGAGTGCACGCTTCTTTAAATTTTTTTACAACTGTTATCAAAAATTTCACGCACGCTTGTTCGTGTTAATGGAGCTTCTTCCACTTCCTTTTTAATATTATTTATTGCTTCTAATTTTTTTAATAATTCAGTTTGTGGACCATGCTGATGGGCATATAATTTACCAATCTTGCGACAGTATTTAGTGCTACTAACATCAACTGCCACACCAATTTTGCAATTTTTGTTGTAGCAATAGTAATATTTAATGCCGCCTTTGCTTGTTTGGAATCTATATATTTGCTCCTCTTTTGCAACATACAGAAGTTTGCTGGTTCTCCTCAAACCAGCTATTACTTTGTATTCCAAAATATTTTCTTTCTCCATTTCGCAATAATCACTAAATTTTCAATTGTCCGATATATTCTATTCTTGTATTATAAGAAACACGTGGCTAAATTACCTATTAGAACAGATGTTCTTCGAACTTACTGCTTACCAGCTGCATATAATTTTATCAAACGCATGTGGGTTGTCATGTGCAGTGTTTTGCTTTATTGCTCAATTGTCAAATTTATTAGTTTGTGTTATTGCTCAACATAGAAGGAAATATTGCAAATTTGGGTTATTTTGCATTATTGCCGTTTGCCTTATAGCACCCCGCCTCCATTTGATAAAGCTTTAGTGGCATCAGCTCTAGCACACGACCTAGTGTCAGAAGGCTTTTTCAGAACAAATGATGAACCAGATTTAGTTTTAGCATCTTCTGATAGACATTTAAGCAAAGTCCCCCAACGATAAGTTGACCGCGAGAAGAAGTTGTAAAGTGTTTGCATGAATCCGAAAAATGAGATTGCTCCAACGCAGCTTTCTACAGCATGTACTCCAACTAGGTTTAATGAGTGTGCAGCACACGGAGCGTAATGTGCGAGCGGATTATTTTTTTTTAATTATTTTTATTAATTAATTTTTTTTTAATTTATTTAAAATTATGTTAGCCATGTCTTCCCCCGTGTGGCTTTCAATTGGAATGAATGTTAAAAAACGTTCCATTACTTCTCCGCTTAAATTCGAAACATACCTTAAAACTAAAGTCAACTGATCAGTATGTGTTATATCTGGCGTTGAATCAACACTTAAGGAGAAATACTTGGCGTCAATAACATCCTTCACTATATCATTCACAACTCTGTCGCCCATGATTTCAATAATTTCTTCACAAATGGTTGCAGATAAATATGAATTTTTTCCCTTTCCTTGATTTCCATATTTAGATAAGTGTGAACTGAGGAAGGGATCATATTGCGCCAATAGTTCTAAAATACCCAAATAGTTACCATTATGTTGTGAACCAAGTATTTCATTCTGCCCACGAAATGCTAATCCACGAGATGAAATAAATTTTATGACTGACACAATCCCATGACATACATTTACCCAATATTCTCTTTCTTTGTTGAATTGAATCTCCGAAGAGGAATCAATCCGTCCAAGAGTACTGCGCCTGCGTATCAATGTCTGCACACATGTTCGATGTGCTTCACTATTCTCGTGCATTTGAATTCGTTACGCAGCATTCCTCCAATCAGAAAATCCATTTTAAAATTGTGATTGTTTTTGAGAAACACCAAAGAGAACACATGCTAAACAGTAAACATTCCCATTAGATGGAGAATACATTAGCCACTCTCTTTTAATTTAGCACCCACTTATATGATTACGAAAAAAATAGAACTGGTAAGGTTTCGATTTTCACCGTTGCCATAATGTCGTAATGAAGCAGAAAAGTTACTTTCAAAATCTTGACATTCTTTTGAATTCCTAGTACACCAAAATTCTTGTACTTTGTTTGTGATATTTTTCCATAAACCAATATCACTCTGGTATTCCATTTCTTTTTCCACTGCTAAATTACATTCGGTTATGCAATCTAAGACCGCATCCTCATTTTTCTCTTCAGCACCTTTAAAATTTCTTTCATCTTGTTTTTCGCCAATCTGTTCTATACACTGTACAGTTCTCGGTTCTGGCTCTAAAGTAGATATTGTTGTGGTGGGATGCTGAGATTGATTCTCAGATTTGCGAGTAAAACCATGTTGGAATAGTTTTGGTGTTTTTTTCAATTGCTCATTGAGCTTAGCAGCGTTTTCTTCTCGTTTTTTACGTTTTTGTGCTCCACTTTTATGTTTTTTGTCAGACATATTATTTGCCTTAAATAAAAAAAATAAATAATGAATAAAAATAATAATTTGAATAAGTACATACATACCTTTTTGTTCCGCAAAACAATATATTGAGAAAATTCCGGTTATGAATGAATTCTTTATGTTACTAATATTATTAATTATTTAAAGCACTTCACAGCTTAAGAGCATTTGTACAAGTGAATTTAAATTTTAAATAGAAAAAATGCTTCTCGCAAAGTGCGCTGCTGCAATGCCATAAAAATAACAGTAAGAAAGAATTTAACAGTTTCTAGTTTGCACAAATGTTCATTATTGATCGTAACATAATTGTTATTGTAAATCAGAGGCACGCAAACGCTTCTGAGGGCTTTGTAGCATGTATGCGTTTTGTCTGCTTTTGTGCTGGTATTTGTGTTCATGTTTGTAGTACATTCCCAAGAATGATAGAATACAAGATTACGACACTAGTTTACCGTTAGTTTTTTTCGGTTTAGCTCTTGACAAAAACAAATACATTGTGCAACAATTTCGTGACGTCACACTTGTTTTTTTGAAATTGTGGTTGGAAATTCCTAAAATAATATTAATTCATTCGTCTTTGCAGGAAAAATTTCAGTGGAATGTTTAGAATATTGTTGCGAGAAAAGATATACATATGTAAGTAATTTTAGGCACATCCACAATAAATAGAGTAGCATGTGTGTAAATTGTTCAAATGAAGAAACCCAGTGAAAGTGTACTGTTGTATTTATTTAAATTTCTAAGCATAAATATATTAATTTTTTAAAATGAAATGTGTAGTGGCTTTTTGTAATAATTATTATGCAATTAAAGGATCGAAAACGAGTTTTTTCAGTTTTTCGGCCGATTTAAAAAGTTGCCAAAAAAATGGGTGTTATTTTGCAAAATAAATGATATATTTAATACTAAATCCTCTTTAATTAATTAATTTCACAATTCTTTTATCATAATTTCATACATTTGATACATCTGAACTTATAATATATGTAAATATTTATAGACAACACAAGAAACGTGTTCTCCATTTGAATCACAACTTAATAGACAATTTTATTTCAATAGGCCGATATATTTCTTTAGAAATGATTCAAATCTTTTCACTCAACAATATTCAATCGCTTCACTAAAACTTTTCATTAAAATCGAAAGAATTAATAATATTTTGCGAATTTACAAAAGTGTTCACTTTTCTGTTTACAATTTGCAAGCCATTTGACAGTTTTTCACTCTTGTTCGTCTCAACACGCAACTATGACGTTTCATAATGGCGGTTGTCGTAATCTTGTATTCTATCATTCTTGGTACATTCCCTACCGGCAACTCAGCTAACTTTTAATGCACTTTAATCTAACTACTTCGCAACTAGAGGCGGTTGATACATGGAGCCAACTGACTATTTTAACATTGCCATGTCCTAGGCAGTAGTCAATTATCCGACTCTGCATGACTTTTCAACTAACTTAAAGTTAGCTACTTAGTAGTTGGCTATATATTAGCTATTAGTATTTATTTAAGTTAACTACAAGTAGGTTACTTAGTAGTTAGTTAAAATTAGTTATTTAGTAGTAAGCTATCAGTTGACTTTTTTAAATTAGCTACACAAGTTAAAAAAAGGCCGAAAAATAAATTATTAATTTTGTGTTTTATTCTTCTTATTTTTTAAACATTCTGCATGGAAATGACGTTTTTTAATGATTTTTAAGGCATTCCTTATCTCCTTTTCGTTGTCTTCAAAACCAAGCGAACGACAAGCATCTGTTTAAAATATTTAAAATATATTTGAGCTATGTTATTGGAAATATGTATACATATATGCTTTCAGTATATGGGTTACCCATTAAAGTTTGGTAAAAAGCTTTGAAATCTTTCAAACGCTTCTTGCCGTGGACTCCATCCAAATTGACTTCTATGCACACACTTTGGGAAATAACATCTGTCAATGTTTTCGCCAGGCGTCCTTTTAACAAAGCCTTCATCCTGTTAACCTGTTAAGTAAGTTATAAAAACTTTTAGTATAGTAATGCATTTTAGCAAGGTATTAAATTCATGGAACACAATTTTTAAGACTTACGTAGAGGTCACGATTGTCCTCACTAATAATAGTGTTGAAGTCGTGTAAGTCGTTGACACTTTTTATGGGGAAAACTGCACGTACATTATTGTTGGTTACCTCTTGGTGAAGAACCCTTTCCGTCAACACTTTCTGCTCAGCTAAGGACTTCATAATTATGTCATTTTGGTTGACAATAGTTTCTGCATTGCATTTGGTAATGAATAATAATAAGAATTAAGATGTAGTGAAATTATTTATATTTAATATAAATAATAATCTGTTTTAAAAGGATTAATTACCTTGAAGCTTTTGTATAGTATCTGAAATGAATTTTTTTACATTTAAATTAATTTAAGTTTCGCTAATTTTTTGCAATTCGAATTTCTTGCTGTTCATCTCCTTAAATTGTTGCTGAATATTTTCCTTGAGGCTGCTACAACCTGGGCAGCAGCTTGTTTCGTCGCTATCTGTAAACCCATTTCTATGAAGCCAAGTTATATACAACATTTTTACTGTAGTTAATACTTACACTGAGACATTGGTTGAATACTGAATGTGGAACGTTTAATATTTAGTATCGACATCTAAACTTTTTACACTTTTTTTATTAACTTTGTACTATTTTTAATTTAATAAATAACTTTATCTTTTAAAATTTTGTGTCACTTTTGCTTGCACACGATTGAGCAACTGATTCACGGACAATTGACTACAGCCTACTAATAACGAAAAGAGAGATTCCAAAGAACTAACAGTAAATATGCGAAAATAAATCAAAAACAAAAACACGTGCATTCTCTATGCTCGCCCTGATGTGGGATATTTATGCATTACATTGTAGTTAGCTTTTAGTTAGTTCATAAAAGTTAACTAGAAATGTGTTTTTTGCGTAGTTGACTACCGAATTGCTGGCAGGGTTGTTTGCAGTACAAGCAGCGACGCAATAGCCGAACACACATCATCGTGCGTTGCGCGAAGTAGTTTATGGAACATGTTTGTCAGCAGAGCGTCGACTGCTGCAAGCCCATGGGCTTGGAAATGAAATTTTGCCGACCACTGTTGTAAATTGTCTTCAGCAGAAGCAAATATTCTTATATTTATATATGCTCGTATAAGTTAAGTTCTTCTTTATTGAATTTCTAAAAGAAACTGAATCATAGAATCTTAAAAATACCCTAAGCTAGCTGTGGTTCAACGGCAACGGCGTCGGCCGAGTTTAACGGATGTTGAATAGTCAGCAGAATTGAAGTTGATTATTGTTGTTGATACATATTATTATTTATTGATCAGCAATAATGTCGATCACTTTTGGGAGTTGCAGCGGATGTTTGTTTATGTTATTCAACTTTAACAACAACATTGTTGCAATGATTGTTGTTATGTTGAAATAAATATTTGTTGTGTCAACTTTATGTTATTGAACTTTAACAATTACATTGTAGCAATGAATATTGTTGAAATAAATATTTGTTGTATTAACTTATATAATTTTGTCTGAATGACATAGCGGTTAATCTGTGGCGCCGACATGATGTGCTTCTGCTGAAGCCTACACTTGAAAAATATTTTAATTGCTGGAAAAAAAATTTTGCTTTGACGCCGGTTGCTTTTCTGAGAAATTGTTGTTGTTTTTAGGCGTGCTTTTCAATTGGCTCGCATAAGCAAATAAATAATTTTGAGTAATTTTTTTTTTGATCTTTTTATTTACGCTGCATCGCGATCATAGATATAATTTTTTTTGCATTGTCTTTCAACAAGTACAAATTTGTTGTTCTAATTTTTTTAGTGGGCCCCTAAGTACCGATGGGCCCATAGGCACTTGCCTTATTTGCCTCGAGGCTAAGACGGCACTGATTAACTTACATTTTTTTAAAACTTGTGCCATTGCTGATTGCTTTGAAATATTGCAAACAGGACTTTCGTGTATTTGCAAGTTTAATAGAAGCTTTAATGCTGAATGTGCCGTTCTTCCACCGTCTAACAGTGTTGCAGCAATCCCGGTAGATGCAAGAGCTAATGCAATACCACCTTGACCACGTATTGCTGCTAGTATTAAAGACAATAGGAACGTTTTGCCAGTCCCGCCGGGTGCATCGAGAAAAAATATGTCACCGTTTCCACTATCTACAGTGCCATGTCATCCTTGTACGTATCCCATAATAGACGCGGGTTTGAAGGCTGACATGTCAAAATTATAATAGCGAAAAATGTACGAACTGCAGTGGCTGGTGAAGAAGCTATTGCATCCGCTAGCGTTTGATTCCAGTGACTGTCGTGTTCAAGCAATTGCAATTGTTGGCATGCTTCTCGAAATGTTGCACAAATGGTACCATCTACAGTCCTCAATGATTCAAATGAAGTTGAACCGCGTACATTAATCAAAAGCAAACGTAGGTAAAAGCAATCATCGTTCTTTGGATGGATTGTGTAAATTCTTCCCAATGCATCAGTTGAAAAAACACCTGGATAACCATCTACCGGATGGTCGTTCTTCCTGCGCAACCATTTCTTCGACGATGCATTCCATGTATAATATCGAGGCATCTCCGAGTAAAGCAATGTTCTCGCGAACGGATCACTGGCGCAAGTTGCAAAGAAACTTGTTAAAGTGGTTGCTGATGATATTTCCGTTCGCTGTACTATGTTCTCTGCGTTGAAATAAACTCGCCGGCCATTCTCCAAATGAGCTGCCAGATGCACAACAGTAGGATGGCGTTCATGAATTGCAAATGAAAATATTCTCCAGATTGCTTCATTGCAGTTCACATATCTGCCCATTTGAAATTTGCTAATTTCATCTCGTTCAACGCCAATAACCACCATATCGCTTCCTTTGGTGACATATTTGCAAACATACTTAATTGGTTTTATTGAACTGCAATACTCAACATTTATATGTGTTTTGTGTTTTTTTGCCTTAGACAAAATTGGCGAATATGGAACGATCCATGTGTTATCAACCACGAAATTCTTTCCTTTCAATTGAGTGATAAATGTTTTGTTATTGTCAGCGGGTGAGCGACGCCGATAGAGAGGGTATCCGTCGTTTCCAGTTTGAGTTTCCGAAATAAAAGCACGGGGATAGCGTTTTTTGCATTTACTGTCCGACATACAAACCGAAGATGGATCGTGTTCTCCCCATGGCCCATGAACAATATTGGCCATCACCACTTCGTGCAACTCTGGATGTATTTCAACATCAGGAACTTCGGCGGAAATTTGTTCAGGTGTTATTTTCTCCACCATCCAAAGAAGAATGTGTGCGTGGGGCAAACCTCTCTTCTGCCACTCCACTGAATACATCCAGCATCGAACCATCAAACATCTGAGTTTTTGTTTAAACACGCGTGCTGTAACGTCGTGGCGATCGCTTGGTGATTGACCGGGATGTAATAGATTCGTAATGTCTGGCCATTTTGGATTGCAAGTAAATGTAACAAACAAATCCGGCCGTCCATAATTGCGCTCGTAAGTCATCGCATCCTGGGAGTACTCATGCATGTGTCTAGGACTGCCAATGTATGTCGATGGCAAAATATAGAGTCGACCAATATCTGTAATTTCCGCATCACCATTCATTGCATCTCTTAAGTGAATATACTCTTCAGATCGCAACTTCGACTGATTGTATCGCATGTAATTAAGTCATTCTGTCTCAACTTTAACGTACATGTCAACTGCATACTGTTGAAATAACCGTCCATATCTCAGTAAGTGGTTGTCATAGTTTTGGCGAATCATCATTTGATATGCGTAAAACTTCATTGAAATGACTTTTTTATTTGTCTCGACACCTAAAAGCTTAAATTACCTATATGAAGTAGCAAACAAAAATTTTTTTTTACTAACCATTTACCGGACTTATCATCTTATATCCTAAGGGATATCCGTCTTCTCCACGGCATAACATGAGCGGATATTGCATTGCGTCGTAACACCGATGTGTCTCACTTATCCGTTTTAGTGCGTTTTGATTTCTACGTTTGATAACAATATCACGAGACTGCAAATTTTCTCCAACAACAACAACTGATATTTCGCTAACTGTAGGTGCATTATATTGTCTTTCATGTGTCCCTGTTGGTCTTTTGTCCGCTTGTATGATTATACTATGATCATCTGTTGGCATACGTTCCAACGAAATCGTAAACAGTATAATGAGGCCATTGTGTTCATGTAACATTTGCTGCAATTGTTCGATTATTTCTCTATTCGTTGTATTGAAGATAGCACAACGCCGATTTACTTCATCATGTGAATCTCCCAGAAAGTAAATTTGGAGCTATTTGTGTTCTTGGTCTGGATGCGGCAACAGCGATCCAACAAGATGAAAAATTTGCCCATGAACCTGTATAATTGGAGGAAAGCTCAGTAGTTTCTGTCGAATATTGTTTGGCAAAAATACCTTAAATACCTTATTGTAGTTTTGTTCATTTACAATTTCACCGCCAAACGACGCCATTTGAAAGCAATCGTTGTACATTTTAGTGTGCTTGAGGAGATTCACCGTAAAGCAGCTGGAACAATGGCTGTGGTGGTGGAAGCAATTCTGGCAACTTAACCTTTCCCCCGGCGCAACATAACCCTGGCGGTTCATTTTTAAATTTGACTGCATTGCAATATTGACAAACTACTGACATCTGACCGATTTGAACAGATGCGCTATATTGAATGTTTGGATCATATCGAAAACCTGCCCGTTCAATGTTCACAAAAGAATGATGTTGCCGCTGTTGTCGTCGAATAATCGCATGTTGTGATCTTACTTCATCACTTTGGCGAGCACGAACTTCCCTTCTTCTCGATCGTTGTTGCTGATTGTATGTTTGGTTGACATCTTCTAACTGGTGCGTGCACACAAAAAAGTTTTGGTGTCAAAACAGCACTCTTCGGTGTTGCTGTATATATAAACTAAAAAAGGTGTAAACTTAACACCAAAAGGAGTCAAAAAAAATAACACTAAAAGGAGCAAGATTGACACTAATGCGGAGTATTTGTAAACAGCACCTTAAAGTGTGATTTTAACTCCAATAAAGTGTTAATAAGAATTACACTAAAAGGTGTAATTTTAACTCTTAACTATTCCCCAAAATTTGCCTCCACATAAAGGCTGGAATGAAACGGGACTCGTTTTTAATTCATTTTTTATTCAGTTCAAAAACTATTTACATATATTATTTAGATAAAAATTACATCCGTTATTATTATGTATATATTAGAATTAATATGATAGCAATCATAAGGCTTTTTAAATGTCAGGTTGTCGGTTCAACTTTGTAAATGAACTTAGAAAAAAATTTTAAAAAGTTTGACAACGCTGGATCGAATTCTATATGGAATACATAAAATGATTTAAAATATAAACCAAATACCTCAATGAAAGTATATGTTATAGGCACATGTAAAGCTTTACCGTCAATTAAAATAAAATACTGAACAATTTCCTCCTTACTTTTTCCGGATGCTACGATTGTGGGCTGCTTGCTGTTTAATTCGAAGTCGTCTATGGGTGTATTTATCTAAAATTATAAAGATAGTTAAATTATTGGTTTTCTTATAGGACAAATTATTGCTACTTTTTAATTTATATTTGAATAAAAGCAGGACAACAGTTATAGTTTTATCGCAAACGTTACTCCATACATACTTATTTTCTGAAAATTTATAAATTTATTGATGGTTTACTCGTTGTTGTTTATTTTCCTTTGAGCGTAGTGTAAATGAAGGTAGTAGTCGTAGCAGATGTAAAAACGGTTTGATTTCAATAAACCACTCTAAAAATTTAAAATTTA